>NC_137126.1:12966752-13021752 GCF_949319135.1 Squalius cephalus
ATGGACCAAGTTTTCAGACCCTGTTCAAGGTGGCGCTGTTGAACCCCCCTGCCACGCCCATTTCTGAAACTTTTGACATGTCTACTGGCTAATAAGTGTTATGTGTCTGTCGAGTTTCATCCAATTTCAAGCATGCGAAGAGTCTCAAAAGCATCCGAAAAGAATATTAAAGTTTGATGCGTTGCCGCGGCAACAGTATCTAAGATATAAATAATCCTTTCACAAGTCTACATCTGCCATGTATTTACATTATACACATAAAGTTTGAAGCAAATCGGGTAAAAATAAGAGGGTGATTTCAAAGCATTTTGAAAATGACAAACTTCCTGCTGCCAGTTGGTGGCGCTATAACTTTGACTCACAAAGGTCACATCTATGTGATCGGCCTCTTACAACGAATACACTGCTGAAGTTTCATCAAGATCAGTCAATGTATGCAGAAGTTATAACACACTTCCTGTGTCCCATTATTCGCCATAAATTCGTTTCCTCGCCACGGCCAAACCGTTCGAGATATCAAAAATCCGTCCGCAATTTAGCATCCTCAATGTCTTGACTTCATTCACACCTAGTTTGGT
Organism: Squalius cephalus; assembly: GCF_949319135.1. NCBI lineage: Eukaryota > Metazoa > Chordata > Actinopteri > Cypriniformes > Leuciscidae > Squalius > Squalius cephalus. The sequence goes on from NC_137126.1 coordinate 12,967,331, forward strand.
GGCGATCGGATGAATTCCCTAGTAGGAGTATTTCACATTCCATTGTATGCGTTTTCCAAACAACGTATAATAACCGACTTCCTTTTGGGCTGGTGTAAAACTTAGAGCACGAAAGTTGTTCGGCCCGATGAGATCTATATGTGGACTGAGTTTCATATTATTACATGCAAGCGTGTTTGATTTATGGACCAATTTTTCAGACACCATTCCAGGGGGCGCTGTCGAGCCCCCGTGCCACGCCCGGGTACCAGCTTCAGTCCGGCCCTGATGGCCGCAGGTTCTGACGTGTGTGCAAAATTTCAAGAGTTTTTGAGCATGTTAAGGGCCCCAAAAGTGCCCAAGAAGTAGAAAAAAATAAAAAAAATAATAATAAATATAGCTGCGAGCAGCGATTACGGGCCCAAGCCGGTGGCACCGCAACCCCGATGCCTTTAGTTACCTAAAGGCACCGGGGTGGCGGTGCCGCCGGCTTTGGCCCTTCATCGCTGCTCGCAGCTATATTTATATATATATATATATATATATATATATATATATCTTTAATGTATTTTTATCATGTTGAAAAAGTTTGGTGTGAATAAAATAAACCACTTAGGAGGAGTAACTAAAAACTCAGAGTCTGACATATCCAAAAAATCCACATTCAAACCAAAATATCTGACTTCCTGTTGCTCGGAGCTAATGACTGTAAATTAGAAAGTTGTCCGGCACGATGAGACCAATATGCGTACTGATTTTTGTAACTGTGGGTAAAAGTAACCCCCCCACTTTTGCCAAAAGCATTTTGAAAGTGACACACTTCCTGCTACCAGTTGGTGGCGCTATAACTTTGACTCACAATAGTTACATCCATCTGACCGGCCTCTTACCATGAACACACTGCTGAAGTTTCATCAAGATCAGTTAATGTATGCAGAAGTTATAACACTTCGTGTTTCTCTTTTCTCGCCATAAATTCGTTTCCTCGCCACGGCCAAACCGTTCGAGATATCAAAAATCCGTCCGCAATTTAGCATCCTCAATGTCTTGACTTCATGCACACCGAGTTTGGTGGGGATGTGATGAATTCTCTAGGAGGAGTAGTTCACATTCCACAGCAAGCGTTTTCCAAACAACCCATAATATCTGACTTCCTGTTGGGCGGAGCTAATAACTTAGACTGCGGAAGTTGTTCGGCCCGATGAGATCTATATGTGTACCGAGTTTCATATTAATTCATGCAAGTGTGTTTGATATATGGACCAAGTTTTCAGACCTTGTTCAAGGGGGCGCTGTTGAGCCCCCCTGCCACGCACGGGTACCAGCTTCAGCCCGGCACTGATGGCCGTGGGTTCTGACCTGTGTGTAAAGTTTCAAGAGTTTTTGAGCACGTTAAGGACCCCAAAAGCCCCTGAAACCTTGATTAACAATATAAAAGCAATAGTCAAATCCCCCCCTCCCCTCACACACACAGAGACACAGAAAGAGGGAGAGAAAATTCTCCAGAAAATCCACATTCAAACCAAAATATCTCTCTTCCTCTTGGTCCGAGCTAGTTACTGTAAATTAGAAAGTTGTCCGTCTTGATGAGAACAATACACATACCAAGTTTTGTTGCTGTTGATAAAACTAACCCCCCCACTTTTGACTAAAGGTGGCGCTACTGAGCCATTTCACCACGCCCGTTTCTGAAACTTTGCACATGTCTACTGGATAATAAATGTGATGTGTCTGTCGAGTTTCATGCATTTTCAAGCATGTGAAGAGTCTCAAAAGCATCCGAAAAGAATATTAAAGTTTGATGCGTTGCCACGGCAACAGTATCTAAGATATCAATAATCCTTTCACAGGTCTACATCTGCTGTGTGTTTACATTATACACATAAAGTTTGAAGCAAATCGGGTAAAAATAAGAGGGTGATTTCAAAGCATTTTGAAAGTGACACACTTCCTGTTGCCAGTTGGTGGCGCTATAACTTTGACTCACAAATGTCACATCCATGTGATCGGCCTCTTACAACTAACACACTGCTGAAGTTTCATCAAGATCAGTTAATGTATGCAGAAGTTATAACACACTTCCTGTTTGAATTATTCGCCATAAATTCGTTTCCTTGCCACGGCCAAACCGTTCGAGATATCAAAAATCCGTCCGCAATTTAGCATCCTCAATGTCTTGACTTCATGCCGACCGAGTTTGGAGGCGAATGGATGAATTTCCTAGGAGGAGTACATCAAATTCCACAGCATGCGTTTCCAAACAACCTATAATAGCCGACTTCCTGTTGGTCTGGCGTAAAACTTAGAGCACGAAAGTTGTTCGGCCTGATGAGGTCTATATGTGTACCGAGTTTCATAATATTACATGCAAGCGTGTCTGATTTATGGACAAGTGTTCGGATCCCGTTCCAGGGGGCGCTGTCGAGCCCCCCTGCCACGCCCGGGTACCAGCTTCAGCCCGGCCCTGATGGCCGCGGGTTCTGACCTGTGTGCAAAATTTCAAGAGTTTTCGAGCATGTTAAGGGCCCCAAAAGTGCCCGAAAGGTTGACAAAATAATAATAATAATAATAATTAAAGCTGCAAGCAGCGATGAAAGGGCCCTCGCACCCGTGCCATCAACACTCGGTGGCTTTAGGAAGACAGAGCATGGTTGGGAAATGTACATTTAAGGAGGTATATATAGTAAGAGTATGTCAAAGTCAGTTACAAAATGTTTTGTATAATGGTGATAATAGCATGCTTCATGACTCAGCTAAGTGTTGCTAGCATGTTTAGTCTGTTTCTAGCATGCTTAGTACACAATAATTATGTGGTTAGTACTGCATTACTGTGTTAACCATGTCAGTTTCTGTTGCCAGTAGGTGGCGTTATGACTATAACTGAATATGAGCATGGATGTGTGTTCAGGACAGAACTCTTATCAAACTTGTGAAGTTTGGTGCAAATTGGACATTGCCTTCTTGAGTAACAACAAAGTCATGTTTCATTGAATTAGCATTCTTTAGCACTTAGCTAAGCATTACTAGCATGTTTTAATATGTTTCTAGCATGTTTAGAACTCAATGGCATTTTTAACATGTTGCTAGAACGGCATCAACGTGTTAAACATGTCACTTCCTGTTGCCAGTAGGTGGCGCTATTACTATAACTGAACATTCTCATGTAGATGTGTTCAGGCCATGACTCTTATCAAAAGTGTGAAGTTTGGGGCAGATTGGACATTCCATGCCTGAGTTACAGCAAATTCCTATTTAATTGCAATAATAGCATGCTTTAGCACTTAGCTAAGAGTTTGCTAGCATGTTTTAGCATGTTTCTAGTATGTTGTTAGCATGTTTAACACTTGCTGGCACTTTTTTATATGTTATTAGGAGTCCATAACAGTGTTAAACATGTCACTTCCTGTTGCCAGCAGGTGGCGCTATTACTGTAACTGAATATAAGCATGGTCATGTGTTCAGGACAGAACGCTTATCAAAAGTGTGAAGTTTGGGGCAGATTGGACATTCCATGCCTGAGTTACAGCAAATTCATATTTAATTGCAGTAATATCATTCTTTAGCACTTAGCTAAGTGTTTGCTAGTATGTTTTATTATGTCTCTAGTATGTTGGTAGGATGTTTAGCATCTACTGGCATTTTTTTATATGTTATTAGGAGTCAAGAACAGTGTTAAACGTCACTTCCTGTTGCCAGCAGGTGGCGCTATGACTATAACTAAATATGAGCATGGACATGTGTTCAAGAGATAACTCTTATCAAACATGTGAAGTTTGGGGTAGATTGTACATTGCCTTCTTGAGTAACAACAAAGTCCTGTTTCATTGAATTAGCATGCTTTAGCACTTAGCTAAGTATTGCTAGCATGTTTTAATATGTTTCTAGCATGTTTAGAACTCAATGGCATTTTTAACATGTTGCTAGAACGGCATCAACGTGTTAAACATGTCACTTCCTGTTGCCAGTAGGTGGCGCTATTACTATAACTGAATTTGAGCATAGACATGTGTTCAGGCCATGATTCTTATCAAACGTGTGAAGTTTAGGGCAGATTGGACATTCCATGCCTGAGTTACAGCAAATTCCTATTTAATTGCAGTAATAGCATGCTTTAGCACTTAACTAAGTGTTTGCTAGCATGTTTCTAGTATGTTGCTAACCTGTTTAGCACTTGCTGGCTCTTTTTTATATGTTATTAGGAGACCACAACAGTGTTAAACATGTCACTTCCTGTTGACAGCAGGTGGCGCTATTACTATAACTGAATATTCTCATGTAGATGTGTTCAGGCCATGACTCTTATCAAACGTGTGAAATTTGGGGCAGATTGGACATTCCATGCCTGTGTTACAGCAAATTCCTATTTAATTGCAGCATTTGCATGCTTTAGCACTTAGCTAAGTGTTTGCTAGCATGTTTTAGCATGTTTCTAGTATGTTGTTAGCATGTTTAGCACTTGCTGGCACTTTTTTATATGTTTTTATATGTCCACAACAGTGTTTAACATGTCACTTCCTGTTGCCAGCAGGTGGCACTATGACTGTAACTGAATATGAGCATGGTCATGTGTTCAGGATAGAACGTTTATTAAAAGTGTGAAGTTTGGCGCAGATTGGACATTGCCTTCTTGAGTAACAACAACATCCTGTTTCATTGAATTAGCATGCTTTAGCACTTAGCTAAGTATTGCTAGCATGTTTTAACATGTTTCTAGCATGTTTAGAAGTCAATGGCATTTTTAACATGTTGCTAGAATGGCATCAACGTGTTAAACATGACACTTCCTGTTACCAGTAGGTGGCGCTATTACTATAACTGAATATTCTCATGTAGATGTGTTCAGTACAGAACGCTTATCAAAAGTGTGAAGTTTGGGGCAGATTGGACATTCCATGCCTGAGTTACAGCAAATTCCTATTTAATTGCAATAATAGCATGCTTTAGCACTTAGCTAAGAGTTTGCTAGCATGTTTTAGCATGCTTCTAGTATGTTGTTAGCATGTTTAGCACTTGCTGGCACTTTTTTATATGTTATTAGGAGTCCATAACAGTGTTAAACATGTCACTTCCTGTTGCCAGCAGGTGGCGCTATGACTATAACTGAATATGAGCATGGTCATGTGTTCAGGACAGAACTCTTATCAAACGTGTGAAGTTTGGGGCAGATTGGACATTCCATGCCTGAGTTACAACAACTTCCTGTTTCATGGCGAAACATCGAAATTTATCAGGCCGCCGAGGACCCGCCCTTTGACGAAAACTCAAGATCTTCGCAATTTAACGTCGCAAAGGCCTTAAGATTACACTCACCAAATTTGAAGATGATCAGATTAAAACTGTAGGAGGAGTTCGTTAAAGTACGAGGCCTGAAAATGGCAAAAACTGCACAAAAATCTGAGAGGAAGTTCAAAATGGCTGACTTCCTGTTGTGTTTAGGGCTATGCTCCAAGAGACTTTTTTGTAGGTATTAGGTCATTACATGTATGTACCGAATTTCGTGCACGTACGTGGAACGTTGCGGGAGGCGCACTCCGTTGAAATTTTATAGGTGGCGCTATCGAGCCATTTTGCCCCGTCCAATTCTGAAACCTATATCAGATGTAAATTTTCGCCAGTTCTGATGCGTGTGCAAAGTTTTGTGAGTTTTCGAGCATGTTTAGGCCCTCAAAAATGCAATTAAATGCGGAGAAGAATAATAATAATAATTAAAGCTGCAAGCAGCGATGAAAGGGCCCTCGCACCCGTGCCATCAACACTCGGTGGCTTTAGGAAGGCAGAGCATGGTTGGGAAATGTACATTTAAGGAGGTATATATAGTAAGAGTATGTCAAAGTCAGTTACAAAATGTTTTGTATAATGGTGATAATAGCATGCTTCATGACTCAGCTAAGTGTTGCTAGCATGTTCAGTCTGTTTCTAGCATGCTTAGTACACAATAATTATGTGGTTAGTACTGCATTACTGTGTTAACCATGTCAGTTTCTGTTGCCAGTAGGTGGCGTTATGACTATAACTGAATATGAGCATGGATGTGTGTTCAGGACAGAACTCTTATCAAACATGTGAAGTTTGGTGCAAATTGGACATTGCCTTCTTGAGTAACAACAAAGTCATGTTTCATTGAATTAGCATTCTTTAGAACTTAGCTAAGCATTGTTAGCATGTTTTAACATGTTGCTAGAACGGCATCAACGTGTTAAACGTCACTTCCTGTTGCCAGTTGGTGGCGCTATTACTATAACTGAACATTCTCATGTAGATGTGTTCAGGCCATGACTCTTATCAAAAGTGTGAAGTTTGGGGCAGATTGGACATTCCATGCCTGAGTTACAGCAAATTCATATTTAATTGCAGTAATATCATTCTTTAGCACTTAGCTAAGTGTTTGCTATTATGTTTTAGCATGTCTCTAGTATGTTGGTAGGATGTTTAGCACCTACTGGCATTTTTTTATATGTTATTAGGAGTCAAGAACAGTGTTAAACATGTCACTTCCTGTTGCCAGCAGGTGGCGCTATGACTATAACTAAATATGAGCATGGACATGTGTTCAAGAGATAACTCTTATCAAACGTGTGAAGTTTGGGGTAGATTGTACATTGCCTTCTTGAGTAACAACAAAGTCCTGTTTCATTGAATTAGCATGCTTTAGCACTTAGCTAAGTATTGCTAGCATGTTTTAATATGTTTCTAGCATGTTTAGAACTCAATGGCATTTTTAACATGTTGCTAGAACGGCATCAACGTGTTAAACATGTCACTTCCTGTTGCCAGTAGGTGGCGCTATTACTATAACTGAATTTGAGCATAGGCATGCGTTCAGGCCATGATTCTTATCAAACATGTGAAATTTGGGGCAGATTGGACGTTCCATGCCTGAGTTACAGCAAATTCCTATTTAATTGCAGTAATAGCATGCTTTATCACTTAGCTAAGTGTTTGCTAGCATGTTTCTAGTATGTTGCTAACCTGTTTAGCACTTGCTGGCTCTTTTATATATGTTATTAGGAGACCACAACAGTGTTAAACATGTCACTTCCTGTTGACAGCAGGTGGCGCTATTACTATAACTGAATATTCTCATGTAGATGTGTTCAGGCCATGACTCTTATCAAACGTGTGAAGTTTGGGGCAGATTGGACATTCCATGCCTGTGTTACAGCAAATTCATATTTAATTGCAGCAATAGCATTCTTTAGCACTTAGCTAAGTGTTTGCTAGCATGTTTTAGCATGTTTCTAGTATGTTGTTAGCATGTTTAGCACTTGCTGGCACTTTTTTTATATGTTTTTATATGTCCACAACAGTGTTTAACATGTCACTTCCTGTTGCCAGCAGGTGGCACTATGACTGTAACTGAATATGAGCATGGTCATGTGTTCAGGACAGAACGTTTATTAAAAGTGTGAAGTTTGGCGCATATTGGACATTGCCTTCTTGAGTAACAACAACATCCTGTTTCATTGAATTAGCATGCTTTACCACTTAGCTAAGTATTGCTAGCATGTTTTAACATTAGCTAGCATGTTTTAACATGTTTCTAGCATGTTTAGACCTCAATGGCATTTTTAACATGTTGCTAGAATGGCATCAACGTGTTAAACATGACACTTCCTGTTGCCAGTAGGTGGCGCTATTACTATAACTGAATATTCTCATGTAGATGTGTTCAGGACAGAACGCTTATCAAAAGTGTGAAGTTTGGGGCAGATTGGACATTCCATGCCTGAGTTACAGCAAATTCCTATTTAATTGCAATAATAGCATGCTTTAGCACTTAGCTAAGAGTTTGCTAGCATGTTTTAGCATGCTTCTAGTATGTTGTTAGCATGTTTAGCACTTGCTGGCACTTTTTTATATGTTATTAGGAGTCCATAACAGTGTTAAACATGTCACTTCCTGTTGCCAGCAGGTGGCGCTATGACTATAACTGAATATGAGCATGGCCATGTGTTCAGGACAGAACTCTTATCAAACGTGTGAAGTTTGGGGCAGATTGGACATTCCATGCCTGAGTTACAGCAACTTCCTGTTTCATGGCGAAACATCGAAATTTGTAAGGCCGCCGAGGACCCGCCCTTCGACGAAAACTCAAGATCTTCGCAATTTAACGTCGCAAAGGCCTTAAGATTACACTCACCAAATTTGAAGATGATCAGATTAAAACTGTAGGAGGAGTTCGTTAAAGTACGAGGCCTGAAAATGGCAAAAACTGCACAAAAATCTGAGAGGAAGTTCAAAATAGCTGACTTCCTGTTGTGTTTAGGGCTATGCTCCAAGAGACTTTTTTGTAGGTATTAGGTCATTACACGTATGTACCGAATTTCGTGCACGTACGTTGAACGTTGCGAGAGGCGCACTCCGTTGAAATTTTATAGGTGGCGCTATCGAGCCATTTTGCCCCGTCCAATTCTGAAACCTATATCAGATGTAAATTTTCGCCAGTTCTGACGCGTGTGCAAAGTTTCGTGAGTTTTCGCGCATGTTTAGGCCCTCAAAAATGCAATTCAATGCGGAGAATAATAATAATAATAATAATTAAAGCTGCAAGCAGCGATGAAAGGGCCCTCGCACCCGTGCCATCAACACTCGGTGGCTTTAGGAAGGCAGAGCATGGTTGGGAAATGTACATTTAAGGAGGTATATATAGTAAGAGTATGTCAAAGTCAGTTACAAAATGTTTTGTATAATGGTGATAATAGCATGCTTCATGACTCAGCTAAGTGTTGCTAGCATGTTCAGTCTGTTTCTAGCATGCTTAGTACACAATAATTATGTGGTTAGTACTGCATTACTGTGTTAACCATGTCAGTTTCTGTTGCCAGTAGGTGGCGTTATGACTATAACTGAATATGAGCATGGATGTGTGTTCAGGACAGAACTCTTATCAAACATGTGAAGTTTGGTGCAAATTGGACATTGCCTTCTTGAGTAACAACAAAGTCATGTTTCATTGAATTAGCATTCTTTAGAACTTAGCTAAGCATTGTTAGCATGTTTTAACATGTTGCTAGAACGGCATCAACGTGTTAAACATGTCACTTCCTGTTGCCAGTTGGTGGCGCTATTACTATAACTGAACATTCTCATGTAGATGTGTTCAGGCCATGACTCTTATCAAAAGTGTGAAGTTTGGGGCAGATTGGACATTCCATGCCTGAGTTACAGCAAATTCCTATTTAATTGCAATAATAGCATGCTTTAGCACTTGGCTAAGAGTTTGCTAGCATGTTTTAGCATGTTTCTAGTATGTTGTTAGCATTTTTAACACTTGCTGGCACTTTTTTATATGTTATTAGGAGTCCACAACAGTGTTAAACATGTCACTTCCTGTTGCCAGCAGGTGGCGCTATGACTGTAACTGAATATAAGCATGGTCATGTGTTCAGGACAGAACGCTTATCAAAAGTGTGAAGTTTGGGGCAGATTGGACATTCCATGCCTGAGTTACAGCAAATTCATATTTAATTGCAGTAATATCATTCTTTAGCACTTAGCTAAGTGTTTGCTATTATGTTTTAGCATGTCTCTAGTATGTTGGTAGGATGTTTAGCACCTACTGGCATTTTTTTATATGTTATTAGGAGTCAAGAACAGTGTTAAACGTCACTTCCTGTTGCCAGCAGGTGGCGCTATGACTATAACTAAATATGAGCATGGACATGTGTTCAAGAGATAACTCTTATCAAACGTGTGACGTTTGGGGTAGATTGTACATTGCCTTCTTGAGTAACAACAAAGTCCTGTTTCATTGAATTAGCATGCTTTAGCACTTAGCTAAGTATTGCTAGCATGTTTTAATATGTTTCTAGCATGTTTAGAACTCAATGGCATTTTTAACATGTTGCTAGAACGGCATCAACGTGTTAAACATGTCACTTCCTGTTGCCAGTAGGTGGCGCTATTACTATAACTGAATTTGAGCATAGGCATGCGTTCAGGCCATGATTCTTATCAAACATGTGAAGTTTGGGGCAGATTGGACGTTCCATGCCTGAGTTACAGCAAATTCCTATTTAATTGCAGTAATAGCATGCTTTATCACTTAGCTAAGTGTTTGCTAGCATGTTTCTAGTATGTTGCTAACCTGTTTAGCACTTGCTGGCTCTTTTATATATGTTATTAGGAGACCACAACAGTGTTAAACATGTCACTTCCTGTTGACAGCAGGTGGCGCTATTACTATAACTGAATATTCTCATGTAGATGTGTTCAGGCCATGACTCTTATCAAACGTGTGAAGTTTGGGGCAGATTGGACATTCCATGCCTGTGTTACAGCAAATTCCTATTTAATTGCAGCAATAGCATGCTTTAGCACTTAGCTAAGTGTTTGCTAGCATGTTTTAGCATGTTTCTAGTATGTTGTTAGCATGTTTAGCACTTGCTGGCACTTTTTTTATATGTTTTTATATGTCCACAACAGTGTTTAACATGTCACTTCCTGTTGCCAGCAGGTGGCACTATGACTGTAACTGAATATGAGCATGGTCATGTGTTCAGGACAGAACGTTTATTAAAAGTGTGAAGTTTGGCGCATATTGGACATTGCCTTCTTGAGTAACAACAACATCCTGTTTCATTGAATTAGCATGCTTTAGCACTTAGCTAAGTATTGCTAGCATGTTTTAACATGTTTCTAGCATGTTTAGACCTCAATGGCATTTTTAACATGTTGCTAGAATGGCATCAACGTGTTAAACATGACACTTCCTGTTGCCAGTAGGTGGCGCTATTACTATAACTGAATATTATCATGTAGATGTGTTCAGGACAGAACGCTTATCAAAAGTGTGAAGTTTGGGGCAGATTGGACATTCCATGCCTGAGTTACAGCAAATTCCTATTTAATTGCAATAATAGCATGCTTTAGCACTTAGCTAAGAGTTTGCTAGCATGTTTTAGCATGCTTCTAGTATGTTGTTAGCATGTTTCGCACTTGCTGGCACTTTTTTATATGTTATTAGGAGTCCATAACAGTGTTAAACATGTCACTTCCTGTTGCCAGCAGGTGGCGCTATGACTATAACTGAATATGAGCATGGCCATGTGTTCAGGACAGAACTCTTATCAAACGTGTGAAGTTTGGGGGAGATTGGACATTCCATGCCTGAGTTACAGCAACTTCCTGTTTCATGGCGAAACATCGAAATTTGTAAGGCCGCCGAGGACCCGCCCTTCGACGAAAACTCAAGATCTTCGCAATTTAACGTCGCAAAGGCCTTAAGATTACACTCACCAAATTTGAAGATGATCAGATTAAAACTGTAGGAGGAGTTCGTTAAAGTACGAGGCCTGAAAATGGCAAAAACTGCACAAAAATCTGAGAGGAAGTTCAAAATGGCTGACTTCCTGTTGTGTTTAGGGCTATGCTCCAAGAGACTTTTTTGTAGGTATTAGGTCATTACACGTATGTACCGAATTTCGTGCACGTACGTGGAACGTTGCAGGAGGCGCACTCCGTTGAACTTTTATAGGTGGCGCTATCGAGCCATTTTGCCCCGTCCAATTCTGAAACCTATATCAGATGTAAATTTTCGCCAGTTCTGACGCGTGTGCAAAGTTTCGTGAGTTTTCGCGCATGTTTAGGCCCTCAAAAATGCAATTCAATGCGGAGAAGAATAATAATAATTAAAGCTGCAAGCAGCGATGAAAGGGCCCTCGCACCCGTGCCATCAACACTCGGTGGCTTTAGGAAGGCAGAGCATGGTTGGGAAATGTACATTTAAGGAGGTATATATAGTAAGAGTATGTCAAAGTCAGTTACAAAATGTTTTGTATAATGGTGATAATAGCATGCTTCATGACTCAGCTAAGTGTTGCTAGCATGTTCAGTCTGTTTCTAGCATGCTTAGTACACAATAATTATGTGGTTAGTACTGCATTACTGTGTTAACCATGTCAGTTTCTGTTGCCAGTAGGTGGCGTTATGACTATAACTGAATATGAGCATGGATGTGTGTTCAGGACAGAACTCTTATCAAACATGTGAAGTTTGGTGCAAATTGGACATTGCCTTCTTGAGTAACAACAAAGTCATGTTTCATTGAATTAGCATTCTTTAGAACTTAGCTAAGCATTGTTAGCATGTTTTAACATGTTGCTAGAACGGCATCAACGTGTTAAACATGTCACTTCCTGTTGCCAGTTGGTGGCGCTATTACTATAACTGAACATTCTCATGTAGATGTGTTCAGGCCATGACTCTTATCAAAAGTGTGAAGTTTGGGGCAGATTGGACATTCCATGCCTGAGTTACAGCAAATTCCTATTTAATTGCAATAATAGCATGCTTTAGCACTTGGCTAAGAGTTTGCTAGCATGTTTTAGCATGTTTCTAGTATGTTGTTAGCATGTTTAACACTTGCTGGCACTTTTTTATATGTTATTAGGAGTCCACAACAGTGTTAAACATGTCACTTCCTGTTGCCAGCAGGTGGCGCTATGACTGTAACTGAATATAAGCATGGTCATGTGTTCAGGACAGAACGCTTATCAAAAGTGTGAAGTTTGGGGCAGATTGGACATTCCATGCCTGAGTTACAGCAAATTCATATTTAATTGCAGTAATATCATTCTTTAGCACTTAGCTAAGTGTTTGCTATTATGTTTTAGCATGTCTCTAGTATGTTGGTAGGATGTTTAGCACCTACTGGCATTTTTTTATATGTTATTAGGAGTCAAGAACAGTGTTAAACGTCACTTCCTGTTGCCAGCAGGTGGCGCTATGACTATAACTAAATATGAGCATGGACATGTGTTCAAGAGATAACTCTTATCAAACGTGTGACGTTTGGGGTAGATTGTACATTGCCTTCTTGAGTAACAACAAAGTCCTGTTTCATTGAATTAGCATGCTTTAGCACTTAGCTAAGTATTGCTAGCATGTTTTAATATGTTTCTAGCATGTTTAGAACTCAATGGCATTTTTAACATGTTGCTAGAACGGCATCAACGTGTTAAACATGTCACTTCCTGTTGCCAGTAGGTGGCGCTATTACTATAACTGAATTTGAGCATAGGCATGCGTTCAGGCCATGATTCTTATCAAACATGTGAAGTTTGGGGCAGATTGGACGTTCCATGCCTGAGTTACAGCAAATTCCTATTTAATTGCAGTAATAGCATGCTTTATCACTTAGCTAAGTGTTTGCTAGCATGTTTCTAGTATGTTGCTAACCTGTTTAGCACTTGCTGGCTCTTTTATATATGTTATTAGGAGACCACAACAGTGTTAAACATGTCACTTCCTGTTGACAGCAGGTGGCGCTATTACTATAACTGAATATTCTCATGTAGATGTGTTCAGGCCATGACTCTTATCAAACGTGTGAAGTTTGGGGCAGATTGGACATTCCATGCCTGTGTTACAGCAAATTCCTATTTAATTGCAGCAATAGCATGCTTTAGCACTTAGCTAAGTGTTTGCTAGCATGTTTTAGCATGTTTCTAGTATGTTGTTAGCATGTTTAGCACTTGCTGGCACTTTTTTTATATGTTTTTATATGTCCACAACAGTGTTTAACATGTCACTTCCTGTTGCCAGCAGGTGGCACTATGACTGTAACTGAATATGAGCATGGTCATGTGTTCAGGACAGAACGTTTATTAAAAGTGTGAAGTTTGGCGCATATTGGACATTGCCTTCTTGAGTAACAACAACATCCTGTTTCATTGAATTAGCATGCTTTAGCACTTAGCTAAGTATTGCTAGCATGTTTTAACATGTTTCTAGCATGTTTAGACCTCAATGGCATTTTTAACATGTTGCTAGAATGGCATCAACGTGTTAAACATGACACTTCCTGTTGCCAGTAGGTGGCGCTATTACTATAACTGAATATTATCATGTAGATGTGTTCAGGACAGAACGCTTATCAAAAGTGTGAAGTTTGGGGCAGATTGGACATTCCATGCCTGAGTTACAGCAAATTCCTATTTAATTGCAATAATAGCATGCTTTAGCACTTAGCTAAGAGTTTGCTAGCATGTTTTAGCATGCTTCTAGTATGTTGTTAGCATGTTTCGCACTTGCTGGCACTTTTTTATATGTTATTAGGAGTCCATAACAGTGTTAAACATGTCACTTCCTGTTGCCAGCAGGTGGCGCTATGACTATAACTGAATATGAGCATGGCCATGTGTTCAGGACAGAACTCTTATCAAACGTGTGAAGTTTGGGGGAGATTGGACATTCCATGCCTGAGTTACAGCAACTTCCTGTTTCATGGCGAAACATCGAAATTTGTAAGGCCGCCGAGGACCCGCCCTTCGACGAAAACTCAAGATCTTCGCAATTTAACGTCGCAAAGGCCTTAAGATTACACTCACCAAATTTGAAGATGATCAGATTAAAACTGTAGGAGGAGTTCGTTAAAGTACGAGGCCTGAAAATGGCAAAAACTGCACAAAAATCTGAGAGGAAGTTCAAAATGGCTGACTTCCTGTTGTGTTTAGGGCTATGCTCCAAGAGACTTTTTTGTAGGTATTAGGTCATTACACGTATGTACCGAATTTCGTGCACGTACGTGGAACGTTGCAGGAGGCGCACTCCGTTGAACTTTTATAGGTGGCGCTATCGAGCCATTTTGCCCCGTCCAATTCTGAAACCTATATCAGATGTAAATTTTCGCCAGTTCTGACGCGTGTGCAAAGTTTCGTGAGTTTTCGCGCATGTTTAGGCCCTCAAAAATGCAATTCAATGCGGAGAAGAATAATAATAATAATAATAAACAGAGCAATTCCAAGAGGGTCCTCACACCATCGGTGCTCGGGCCCTAATTAAAGCTGCAAGCAGCGATGAAAGGGCCCTCGCACCCGTGCCATCAACACTCGGTGGCTTTAGGAAGGCAGAGCATGGTTGGGAAATGTACATTTAAGGAGGTATATATAGTAAGAGTATGTCAAAGTCAGTTACAAAATGTTTTGTATAATGGTGATAATAGCATGCTTCATGACTCAGCTAAGTGTTGCTAGCATGTTCAGTCTGTTTCTAGCATGCTTAGTACACAATAATTATGTGGTTAGTACTGCATTACTGTGTTAACCATGTCAGTTTCTGTTGCCAGTAGGTGGCGTTATGACTATAACTGAATATGAGCATGGATGTGTGTTCAGGACAGAACTCTTATCAAACATGTGAAGTTTGGTGCAAATTGGACATTGCCTTCTTGAGTAACAACAAAGTCATGTTTCATTGAATTAGCATTCTTTAGAACTTAGCTAAGCATTGTTAGCATGTTTTAACATGTTGCTAGAACGGCATCAACGTGTTAAACATGTCACTTCCTGTTGCCAGTTGGTGGCGCTATTACTATAACTGAACATTCTCATGTAGATGTGTTCAGGCCATGACTCTTATCAAAAGTGTGAAGTTTGGGGCAGATTGGACATTCCATGCCTGAGTTACAGCAAATTCCTATTTAATTGCAATAATAGCATGCTTTAGCACTTGGCTAAGAGTTTGCTAGCATGTTTTAGCATGTTTCTAGTATGTTGTTAGCATGTTTAACACTTGCTGGCACTTTTTTATATGTTATTAGGAGTCCACAACAGTGTTAAACATGTCACTTCCTGTTGCCAGCAGGTGGCGCTATGACTGTAACTGAATATAAGCATGGTCATGTGTTCAGGACAGAACGCTTATCAAAAGTGTGAAGTTTGGGGCAGATTGGACATTCCATGCCTGAGTTACAGCAAATTCATATTTAATTGCAGTAATATCATTCTTTAGCACTTAGCTAAGTGTTTGCTATTATGTTTTAGCATGTCTCTAGTATGTTGGTAGGATGTTTAGCACCTACTGGCATTTTTTTATATGTTATTAGGAGTCAAGAACAGTGTTAAACGTCACTTCCTGTTGCCAGCAGGTGGCGCTATGACTATAACTAAATATGAGCATGGACATGTGTTCAAGAGATAACTCTTATCAAACGTGTGACGTTTGGGGTAGATTGTACATTGCCTTCTTGAGTAACAACAAAGTCCTGTTTCATTGAATTAACATGCTTTAGCACTTAGCTAAGTATTGCTAGCATGTTTTAATATGTTTCTAGCATGTTTAGAACTCAATGGCATTTTTAACATGTTGCTAGAACGGCATCAACGTGTTAAACATGTCACTTCCTGTTGCCAGTAGGTGGCGCTATTACTATAACTGAATTTGAGCATAGGCATGCGTTCAGGCCATGATTCTTATCAAACATGTGAAGTTTGGGGCAGATTGGACGTTCCATGCCTGAGTTACAGCAAATTCCTATTTAATTGCAGTAATAGCATGCTTTATCACTTAGCTAAGTGTTTGCTAGCATGTTTCTAGTATGTTGCTAACCTGTTTAGCACTTGCTGGCTCTTTTATATATGTTATTAGGAGACCACAACAGTGTTAAACATGTCACTTCCTGTTGACAGCAGGTGGCGCTATTACTATAACTGAATATTCTCATGTAGATGTGTTCAGGCCATGACTCTTATCAAACGTGTGAAGTTTGGGGCAGATTGGACATTCCATGCCTGTGTTACAGCAAATTCCTATTTAATTGCAGCAATAGCATGCTTTAGCACTTAGCTAAGTGTTTGCTAGCATGTTTTAGCATGTTTCTAGTATGTTGTTAGCATGTTTAGCACTTGCTGGCACTTTTTTTATATGTTTTTATATGTCCACAACAGTGTTTAACATGTCACTTCCTGTTGCCAGCAGGTGGCACTATGACTGTAACTGAATATGAGCATGGTCATGTGTTCAGGACAGAACGTTTATTAAAAGTGTGAAGTTTGGCGCATATTGGACATTGCCTTCTTGAGTAACAACAACATCCTGTTTCATTGAATTAGCATGCTTTAGCACTTAGCTAAGTATTGCTAGCATGTTTTAACATGTTTCTAGCATGTTTAGACCTCAATGGCATTTTTAACATTTTGCTAGAATGGCATCAACGTGTTAAACATGACACTTCCTGTTGCCAGTAGGTGGCGCTATTACTATAACTGAATATTATCATGTAGATGTGTTCAGGACAGAACGCTTATCAAAAGTGTGAAGTTTGGGGCAGATTGGACATTCCATGCCTGAGTTACAGCAAATTCCTATTTAATTGCAATAATAGCATGCTTTAGCACTTAGCTAAGAGTTTGCTAGCATGTTTTAGCATGCTTCTAGTATGTTGTTAGCATGTTTCGCACTTGCTGGCACTTTTTTATATGTTATTAGGAGTCCATAACAGTGTTAAACATGTCACTTCCTGTTGCCAGCAGGTGGCGCTATGACTATAACTGAATATGAGCATGGCCATGTGTTCAGGACAGAACTCTTATCAAACGTGTGAAGTTTGGGGGAGATTGGACATTCCATGCCTGAGTTACAGCAACTTCCTGTTTCATGGCGAAACATCGAAATTTGTAAGGCCGCCGAGGACCCGCCCTTCGACGAAAACTCAAGATCTTCGCAATTTAACGTCGCAAAGGCCTTAAGATTACACTCACCAAATTTGAAGATGATCAGATTAAAACTGTAGGAGGAGTTCGTTAAAGTACGAGGCCTGAAAATGGCAAAAACTGCACAAAAATCTGAGAGGAAGTTCAAAATGGCTGACTTCCTGTTGTGTTTAGGGCTATGCTCCAAGAGACTTTTTTGTAGGTATTAGGTCATTACACGTATGTACCGAATTTCGTGCACGTACGTGGAACGTTGCAGGAGGCGCACTCCGTTGAACTTTTATAGGTGGCGCTATCGAGCCATTTTGCCCCGTCCAATTCTGAAACCTATATCAGATGTAAATTTTCGCCAGTTCTGACGCGTGTGCAAAGTTTCGTGAGTTTTCGCGCATGTTTAGGCCCTCAAAAATGCAATTCAATGCGGAGAAGAATAATAATAATAATAATTAAAGCTGCAAGCAGCGATGAAAGGGCCCTCGCACCCGTGCCATCAACACTCGGTGGCTTTAGGAAGGCAGAGCATGGTTGGGAAATGTACATTTAAGGAGGTATATATAGTAAGAGTATGTCAAAGTCAGTTACAAAATGTTTTGTATAATGGTGATAATAGCATGCTTCATGACTCAGCTAAGTGTTGCTAGCATGTTCAGTCTGTTTCTAGCATGCTTAGTACACAATAATTATGTGGTTAGTACTGCATTACTGTGTTAACCATGTCAGTTTCTGTTGCCAGTAGGTGGCGTTATGACTATAACTGAATATGAGCATGGATGTGTGTTCAGGACAGAACTCTTATCAAACATGTGAAGTTTGGTGCAAATTGGACATTGCCTTCTTGAGTAACAACAAAGTCATGTTTCATTGAATTAGCATTCTTTAGAACTTAGCTAAGCATTGTTAGCATGTTTTAACATGTTGCTAGAACGGCATCAACGTGTTAAACATGTCACTTCCTGTTGCCAGTTGGTGGCGCTATTACTATAACTGAACATTCTCATGTAGATGTGTTCAGGCCATGACTCTTATCAAAAGTGTGAAGTTTGGGGCAGATTGGACATTCCATGCCTGAGTTACAGCAAATTCCTATTTAATTGCAATAATAGCATGCTTTAGCACTTGGCTAAGAGTTTGCTAGCATGTTTTAGCATGTTTCTAGTATGTTGTTAGCATGTTTAACACTTGCTGGCACTTTTTTATATGTTATTAGGAGTCCACAACAGTGTTAAACATGTCACTTCCTGTTGCCAGCAGGTGGCGCTATGACTGTAACTGAATATAAGCATGGTCATGTGTTCAGGACAGAACGCTTATCAAAAGTGTGAAGTTTGGGGCAGATTGGACATTCCATGCCTGAGTTACAGCAAATTCATATTTAATTGCAGTAATATCATTCTTTAGCACTTAGCTAAGTGTTTGCTATTATGTTTTAGCATGTCTCTAGTATGTTGGTAGGATGTTTAGCACCTACTGGCATTTTTTTATATGTTATTAGGAGTCAAGAACAGTGTTAAACGTCACTTCCTGTTGCCAGCAGGTGGCGCTATGACTATAACTAAATATGAGCATGGACATGTGTTCAAGAGATAACTCTTATCAAACGTGTGACGTTTGGGGTAGATTGTACATTGCCTTCTTGAGTAACAACAAAGTCCTGTTTCATTGAATTAGCATGCTTTAGCACTTAGCTAAGTATTGCTAGCATGTTTTAATATGTTTCTAGCATGTTTAGAACTCAATGGCATTTTTAACATGTTGCTAGAACGGCATCAACGTGTTAAACATGTCACTTCCTGTTGCCAGTAGGTGGCGCTATTACTATAACTGAATTTGAGCATAGGCATGCGTTCAGGCCATGATTCTTATCAAACATGTGAAGTTTGGGGCAGATTGGACGTTCCATGCCTGAGTTACAGCAAATTCCTATTTAATTGCAGTAATAGCATGCTTTATCACTTAGCTAAGTGTTTGCTAGCATGTTTCTAGTATGTTGCTAACCTGTTTAGCACTTGCTGGCTCTTTTATATATGTTATTAGGAGACCACAACAGTGTTAAACATGTCACTTCCTGTTGACAGCAGGTGGCGCTATTACTATAACTGAATATTCTCATGTAGATGTGTTCAGGCCATGACTCTTATCAAACGTGTGAAGTTTGGGGCAGATTGGACATTCCATGCCTGTGTTACAGCAAATTCCTATTTAATTGCAGCAATAGCATGCTTTAGCACTTAGCTAAGTGTTTGCTAGCATGTTTTAGCATGTTTCTAGTATGTTGTTAGCATGTTTAGCACTTGCTGGCACTTTTTTTATATGTTTTTATATGTCCACAACAGTGTTTAACATGTCACTTCCTGTTGCCAGCAGGTGGCACTATGACTGTAACTGAATATGAGCATGGTCATGTGTTCAGGACAGAACGTTTATTAAAAGTGTGAAGTTTGGCGCATATTGGACATTGCCTTCTTGAGTAACAACAACATCCTGTTTCATTGAATTAGCATGCTTTAGCACTTAGCTAAGTATTGCTAGCATGTTTTAACATGTTTCTAGCATGTTTAGACCTCAATGGCATTTTTAACATGTTGCTAGAATGGCATCAACGTGTTAAACATGACACTTCCTGTTGCCAGTAGGTGGCGCTATTACTATAACTGAATATTATCATGTAGATGTGTTCAGGACAGAACGCTTATCAAAAGTGTGAAGTTTGGGGCAGATTGGACATTCCATGCCTGAGTTACAGCAAATTCCTATTTAATTGCAATAATAGCATGCTTTAGCACTTAGCTAAGAGTTTGCTAGCATGTTTTAGCATGCTTCTAGTATGTTGTTAGCATGTTTCGCACTTGCTGGCACTTTTTTATATGTTATTAGGAGTCCATAACAGTGTTAAACATGTCACTTCCTGTTGCCAGCAGGTGGCGCTATGACTATAACTGAATATGAGCATGGCCATGTGTTCAGGACAGAACTCTTATCAAACGTGTGAAGTTTGGGGGAGATTGGACATTCCATGCCTGAGTTACAGCAACTTCCTGTTTCATGGCGAAACATCGAAATTTGTAAGGCCGCCGAGGACCCGCCCTTCGACGAAAACTCAAGATCTTCGCAATTTAACGTCGCAAAGGCCTTAAGATTACACTCACCAAATTTGAAGATGATCAGATTAAAACTGTAGGAGGAGTTCGTTAAAGTACGAGGCCTGAAAATGGCAAAAACTGCACAAAAATCTGAGAGGAAGTTCAAAATGGCTGACTTCCTGTTGTGTTTAGGGCTATGCTCCAAGAGACTTTTTTGTAGGTATTAGGTCATTACACGTATGTACCGAATTTCGTGCACGTACGTGGAACGTTGCAGGAGGCGCACTCCGTTGAACTTTTATAGGTGGCGCTATCGAGCCATTTTGCCCCGTCCAATTCTGAAACCTATATCAGATGTAAATTTTCGCCAGTTCTGACGCGTGTGCAAAGTTTCGTGAGTTTTCGCGCATGTTTAGGCCCTCAAAAATGCAATTCAATGCGGAGAAGAATAATAATAATAATAATAAACAGAGCAATTCCAAGAGGGTCCTCACACCATCGGTGCTCGGGCCCTAATAATAATAAACGGAGCAAAAACAATAGGGTCCTCTCACCATCGGTGCTCGGGCCCTAATTAAAGCTGCAAGCAGCGATGAAAAGGGCCCTCGCACCCCTGCCGCCGCCACCCGGCGCCTTTAGGAAAGGCCTTAAGATTACACTCACCAAATTTGAAGAGGATCAGATCAAAACTGTAGGAGGAGTTTGTTAAAGTACAACATCAGGAAATTACGAAAAATGCCCAAAATCTAGGAGGAAGTTCAAAATAGCTCACTTCCTGTTGTGTTTAGGGCTATGCTCCAAGAGACTTTTCTGTAGGTATTGGGTCAATACATGTATGCACCAAATTTCATACCTGTACGTGCAACCAGGAGCCGGGGCAAAATGTGGGGGCAATAATTTACCGAATTTGCCCCCCCCAATTCTGAAAACCATATCACACGTAAATTTTCACCACTTCTGAAGCGTGTGCAAAGTTTCATGATTTTTCGAGCATGTTTTGTATTTGCCACACTTCCTGCTACCAGCAGGTGGCGCTATTGCTATAACCAAATATGAGCATGATCATGTGTTCAGGACAGGACTCTTATCAAACATGTGAAGTTTGGGACAGATTGGAAATTGTATGCCTGAGTTACTGCAGGCTGTCTGTGGTTGCCTAGCAACATCGGAACTGCAAGCAACATTAATATTGAACTTATCTGATCATGCATATATCACCAGAAGGCCGAAATTGGGTGAACATTTGTCAGGCCGCCGAGGGCACACCCTTCGACGAAAACTCTAGATCTTCGCAATTTAACGTCACAACGGCCTTAAGATTACACTCACCAAATTTGAAGAGGATCAGATCAAATCTGTAGGAGGAGTTCGTTAAAGTACAACATCAGGAAATTACGAAAAATGCCCAAAATCTAGGAGGAAGTTCAAAATAGCTCACTTCCTGTTGTGTTTAGGGCTATGCTCCAAGAGACTTTTCTGTAGGTATTGGGTCATTACATGTATGTACCAAATTTCATACCTGTACGTGAAACCAGGAGCCGGGGCAAAATGTGGGGGCAATAAGTAAGCCATTTTGCCCCACCCAATTTTTAAAACCACATCACACGTAAATTGTCACCACTTCTGAAGCGTGTGCAAAGTTTCATGATTTTTCGAGCACGTTTTGTATTTGCCACACTTCCTGCTACCAGCAGGTGGTGCTATTGCTATAATCATAATGAGCATTGGCATGTGTTCAGGACAGGAGTCTTATCAAACATGTGAAGTTTGTGGCAGATTGAAAATTGTATGCCTGAGTTACTGCAGGCTGTCTGTGGTTGCCTAGCAACATCAGAACTCCAAGCAACATTAATATTGAACTTATCTGATCATGCATATATCACCAAAAGGCCGAAATTGGGTGAACTAGTGCAAAAAATGCCCGTGCAAAATCAGTTTTTGTGTGTGTTTTTAGTAATTGTTGGTTTGGTGTGTGCTCATTGTTACAATTACACAGCAAAAGTTCAGTGACATTTTTATTTGTGCATGGTAAAAAGCACACAGTGAACTCCGAGAAAACGCTATGCTTGAGCAAACAGTTTGTGAATAGGCAACTACAAATGATGCCCGTGAAAGAGACTGTGAACGCATTGAATAGGATATGTTTAGTTGGTGAATAGCATAGGCTATTATTACACAGTAGCGACAACGTTAAGCGCACCAGAATGAAATATAATATTCAGAAGTAAACACTAACAGCATAGCTGACTTACAGATTCAGTTTACATCCACAAATGAATAAGCACCTCGATTCAGGGAGCAGTGCAAAGTGCCCGTGCAAAATCAGTTTTTGTGAGCTGATCGCCGTCAAAAAAGTTCAGGAGATATTTCTTGCGATGGCAATATGATCAAAAATAACTTTATATTGATTCAATGGATTAATAGCATTTTGAAAAAAAAAAAAAAGTCATGAATTTATTGCATTTTTGGGAAAAAATAATCCGTTTTTATAATAAATCTTAAAAAATTCAAATCCAGATTTTGATTTTCAATGTTGTTATAACCTAAAGATGCTATGTGAAAGTTTGAAACAGAAAATAGTGGTTTTCACACATTTAGTGGTTATCTCACATTCGAGAGATATGCGAATAACACACAGACAGACAGACGGACGTTTCTGTAATTTATAGATAGATGGATTTATCACGTTCGGGAACCAAACTATAATATTCAGAAGTAAACAGTGTAGCTGACTGAGTGTTTATGTCAGAATGTTTATTTTTAAACCACAGCCTTCTTGGGGCTTCTTTGACCGATACAACTCTCTAATGTCAGAATGTTTATTTTTAAACCACAACCTTCTAAAAATGATATATTTAACGATATCTTTTGCATTTCTCATCCAAACAATGTCAAACTTGGCACTGCACTTACTCGTGCCCGTGGCGAGACACCTGTCGAGTTTGAAATCAATCGGACTAACGGTTCGAGAGATATGCGAGGAACAGACACACACACACACAGACAGACAGACAGACAGACGTTCCTGTAATTTATAGATAGATGTTTGTCAGGCCGCCGAGGGCACACCCTTCGACGAAAACTCAAGATCTTCGCAATTTAACGTCGCAAAGGCCTTCAGATTACACTCACCAAATTTGAAGAGGATCAGATCAAAACTGTAGGAGGAGTTCGTTAAAGTACAACATCAGGAAATTACGAAAAATGCCCAAAATCTAGGAGGAAGTTCAAAATAGCTCACTTCCTGTTGTGTTTAGGGCTATGCTCCAAGAGACTTTTTTGTAGGTATTGGGTCATTACATGTATGTACCAAATTTCATACCTGTAAGTGAAACCAGGAGCCGGGGCAAAATGTGGGGGCAATAATTTTCCGAATTTGCCCCACCCAATTTTGAAAACCATATCACACGTAAATTTTCACCACTTCTGAAGCGTGTGCAAAGTTTCATGAGTTTTCGAGCATGTTTAGGCCCTCTAAAAAGCGATTCACTTTGGAGAAGAATAATAATAATAATTAAAGCTGCAAGCAGCGATGAAAAGGGCCCTCGCACCCCTGCCACCGCCACCCGGCACCTTTAGGAAAGGCCTTAAGATTACACTCACCAAATTTGAAGAGGATCAGATCAAAACTGTAGGAGTTTGTTAAAGTACAACATCAGGAAATGGCAAAAACTGCCCAAAATCTGACAGGAAGTTCAAAATAACTGACTTCCTGTTGTGTTTAGGGCTATGCTACAAGAGACTTTTTTGTAGGTATTGGGTCTTTACATGTGTGTACCAAATTTCATACCTGTACGTGAAACGTCGAGCCGGGGCAAAATGTAGGGGCAATAAGTAAGCCATTTTGCCCCACCCAATTTTTAAAACCACATCACACGTAAATTGTCACCACTTCTGAAGCGTGTGCAAAGTTTCATGATTTTTCGAGCACGTTTTGTATTTGCCACACTTCCTGCTACCAGCAGGTGGTGCTATTGCTATAATCATAATGAGCATTGGCATGTGTTCAGGACAGGACTCTTATCAAACATGTGAAGTTTGTGGCAGATTGAAAATTGTATGCCTGAGTTACTGCAGGCTGTCTGTGGTTGCCTAGCAACATCAGAACTGCAAGCAACATTAATATTGAACTTATCTGATCATGCATATATCACCAAAAGGCCGAAATTGGGTGAACTAGTGCAAAAAATGCCCGTGCAAAATCAGTTTTTGTGTGTGTTTTTAGTAATTGTTGGTTTGGTGTGTGCTTATTGTTACAATTACACAGCAAAAGTTCAGTGACATTTTTATTTGTGCATGGTAAAAAGCACACAGTGAACTCCGAGAAAACGCTATGCTTGAGCAAACAGTTTGTGAATAGGCAACTACAAATGATGCCCGTGAAAGAGACTGTGAACGCATTGAATAGGATATGTTTAGTTGGTGAATAGCATAGGCTACTATTACACAGTAGCGACAACGTTAAGCGCACCAGAATGAAATATAATATTCAGAAGTAAACACTAACAGCATAGCTGACTTACAGATTCAGTTTACATCCACAAATGAATAAGCACCTCGATTCAGGGAGCAGTGCAAAGTGCCCGTGCAAAATCAGTTTTTGTGAGCTGATCGCCGTCAAAAAAGTTCAGGAGATATTTCTTGCGATGGCAATATGATCAAAAATAACTTTATATTGATTCAATGGATTAATAGCATTTAAAAAAAAAAAAAAAGTCATGAATTTATTGCATTTTTGGGAAAAAATAATCCGTTTTTATAATAAATCTTAAAAAATTCAAATCCAGATTTTGATTTTCAATGTTGTTATAACCTAAAGATGCTATGTGAAAGTTTGAAACAGAAAATAGTGGTTTTCACACATTTAGTGGTTATCTCACATTCGAGAGATATGCGAATAACACACAGACAGACAGACGGACGTTTCTGTAATTTATAGATAGATGGATTTATCACGTTCGGGAACCAAACTATATTAAAGCTGCAAGCAGCGATGAAAAGGGCCCTCGCACCCCTGCCACCGCCACCCGGCACCTTTAGGAAAGGCCTTAAGATTACACTCACCAAATTTGAAGAGGATCAGATCAAAACTGTAGGAGGAGTTTGTTAAAGTACAACATCAGGAAATGGCAAAAACTGCCCAAAATCTGACAGGAAGTTCAAAATAACTGACTTCCTGTTGTGTTTAGGGCTATGCTCCAAGAGACTTTTTTGTAGGTATTGGGTCTTTACATGTGTGTACCAAATTTCATACCTGTACGTGAAACGTCGAGCCGGGGCAAAATGTAGGGGCAATAAGTAAGCCATTTTGCCCCACCCAATTTTTAAAACCACATCACACGTAAATTGTCACCACTTCTGAAGCGTGTGCAAAGTTTCATGATTTTTCGAGCACGTTTTGTATTTGCCACACTTCCTGCTACCAGCAGGTGGTGCTATTGCTATAATCATAATGAGCATTGGCATGTGTTCAGGACAGGAGTCTTATCAAACATGTGAAGTTTGTGGCAGATTGAAAATTGTATGCCTGAGTTACTGCAGGCTGTCTGTGGTTGCCTAGCAACATCAGAACTGCAAGCAACATTAATATTGAACTTATCTGATCATGCATATATCACCAAAAGGCCGAAATTGGGTGAACTAGTGCAAAAAATGCCCGTGCAAAATCAGTTTTTGTGTGTGTTTTTAGTAATTGTTGGTTTGGTGTGTGCTCATTGTTACAATTACACAGCAAAAGTTCAGTGACATTTTTATTTGTGCATGGTAAAAAGCACACAGTGAACTCCGAGAAAACGCTATGCTTGAGCAAACAGTTTGTGAATAGGCAACTACAAATGATGCCCGTGAAAGAGACTGTGAACGCATTGAATAGGATATGTTTAGTTGGTGAATAGCATAGGCTATTATTACACAGTAGCGACAACGTTAAGCGCACCAGAATGAAATATAATATTCAGAAGTAAACACTAACAGCATAGCTGACATACAGATTCAGTTTACATCCACAAATGAATAAGCACCTCGATTCAGGGAGCAGTGCAAAGTGCCCGTGCAAAATCAGTTTTTGTGAGCTGATCGCCGTCAAAAAAGTTCAGGAGATATTTCTTGCGATGGCAATATGATCAAAAATAACTTTATATTGATTCAATGGATTAATAGCATTTTGAAAAAAAAAAAAAAAGTCATGAATTTATTGCATTTTTGGGAAAAAATAATCCGTTTTTATAATAAATCTTAAAAAATTCAAATCCAGATTTTGATTTTCAATGTTGTTATAACCTAAAGATTCTATGTGAAAGTTTGAAACAGAAAATAGTGGTTTTCACACATTTAGTGGTTATCTCACATTCGAGAGATATGCGAATAACACACAGACAGACAGACGGACGTTTCTGTAATTTATAGATAGATGGATTTATCACGTTCGGGAACCAAACTATAATATTCAGAAGTAAACAGTGTAGCTGACTGAGTGTTTATGTCAGAATGTTTATTTTTAAACCACAGCCTTCTTGGGGCTTCTTTGACCGATACAACTCTCTAATGTCAGAATGTTTATTTTTAAACCACAACCTTCTAAAAATGATATATTTAACGATATCTTTTGCATTTCTCATCCAAACAATGTCAAACTTGGCACTGCACTTACTCGTGCCCGTGGCGAGACACCTGTCGAGTTTGAAATCAATCGGACTAACGGTTCGAGAGATATGCGAGGAACAGACACACACACACACAGACAGACAGACAGACAGACGTTCCTGTAATTTATAGATAGATGTTTGTCAGGCCGCCGAGGGCACACCCTTCGACGAAAACTCTAGATCTTCGCAATTTAACGTCACAAAGGCCTTAAGATTACACTCACCAAATTTGAAGAGTATCGGATCAAATCTGTAGGAGGAGTTCGTTAAAGTACAACATCAGGAAATTACGAAAAATGCCCAAAATCCAGGAGGAAGTTCAAAATAGCTCACTTCCTGTTGTGTTTAGGGCTATGCTCCAAGAGACTTTTCTGTAGGTATTGGGTCATTACATGTATGTACCAAATTTCATACCTGTACGTGAAACCAGGAGCCGGGGCAAAATGTGGGGGCAATAATTTACCGAATTTGCCCCCCCCAATTCTGAAAACCATATCACACGTAAATTTTCACCACTTCTGAAGCGTGTGCAAAGTTTCATGAGTTTTCGAGCATGTTTAGGCCCTCTAAAAAGCGATTCACTTTGGAGAAGAAGAATAATAATAAACGGAGCAAAAACAATAGGGTCCTCTCACCATCGGTGCTCGGGCCCTAAATATTCAGAAGTAAACAGTGTAGCTGACTGAGTGTTTATGTCAGAATGTTTATTTTTAAACCACAGCCTTCTTGGGGCTTCTTTGACCGATACAACTCTCTAATGTCAGAATGTTTATTTTTAAACCACAACCTTCTAAAAATGATATATTTAACGATATCTTTTGCATTTCTCATCCAAACAATGTCAAACTTGGCACTGCACTTACTCGTGCCCGTGGCGAGACACCTGTCGAGTTTGAAATCAATCGGACTAACGGTTCGAGAGATATGCGAGGAACAGACACACACACACACAGACAGACAGACAGACAGACGTTCCTGTAATTTATAGATAGATGTTTGTCAGGCCGCCGAGGGCACACCCTTCGACGAAAACTCTAGATCTTCGCAATTTAACGTCACAAAGGCCTTAAGATTACACTCACCAAATTTGAAGAGTATCAGATCAAATCTGTAGGAGGAGTTCGTTAAAGTACAACATCAGGAAATTACGAAAAATGCCCAAAATCCAGGAGGAAGTTCAAAATAGCTCACTTCCTGTTGTGTTTAGGGCTATGCTCCAAGAGACTTTTCTGTAGGTATTGGGTCATTACATGTATGTACCAAATTTCATACCTGTACGTGAAACCAGGAGCCGGGGCAAAATGTGGGGGCAATAATTTACCGAATTTGCCCCCCACAATTCTGAAAACCATATCACACGTAAATTTTCACCACTTCTGAAGCGTGTGCAAAGTTTCATGAGTTTTCGAGCATGTTTAGGCCCTCTAAAAAGCGATTCACTTTGGAGAAGAAGAATAATAATAAACGGAGCAAAAACAATAGGGTCCTCTCACCATCGGTGCTCGGGCCCTAATAATAAACGGAGCAAAAACAATAGGGTCCTCTCACCATCGGTGCTCGGGCCCTAATAAACGGAGCAAAAACAATAGGGTCCTCTCACCATCGGTGCTCGGGCCCTAATTAAAGCTGCAAGCAGCGATGAAAGGGCCCTCGCACCCGTGCCATCAACACTCGGTGGCTTTAGGAAGGCAGAGCATGGTTGGGAAATGTACATTTAAGGAGGTATATATAGTAAGAGTATGTCAAAGTCAGTTACAAAATGTTTTGTATAATGGTGATAATAGCATGCTTCATGACTCAGCTAAGTGTTGCTAGCATGTTCAGTCTGTTTCTAGCATGCTTAGTACACAATAATTATGTGGTTAGTACTGCATTACTGTGTTAACCATGTCAGTTTCTGTTGCCAGTAGGTGGCGTTATGACTATAACTGAATATGAGCATGGATGTGTGTTCAGGACAGAACTCTTATCAAACATGTGAAGTTTGGTGCAAATTGGACATTGCCTTCTTGAGTAACAACAAAGTCATGTTTCATTGAATTAGCATTCTTTAGAACTTAGCTAAGCATTGTTAGCATGTTTTAACATGTTGCTAGAACGGCATCAACGTGTTAAACATGTCACTTCCTGTTGCCAGTTGGTGGCGCTATTACTATAACTGAACATTCTCATGTAGATGTGTTCAGGCCATGACTCTTATCAAAAGTGTGAAGTTTGGGGCAGATTGGACATTCCATGCCTGAGTTACAGCAAATTCCTATTTAATTGCAATAATAGCATGCTTTAGCACTTGGCTAAGAGTTTGCTAGCATGTTTTAGCATGTTTCTAGTATGTTGTTAGCATGTTTAACACTTGCTGGCACTTTTTTATATGTTATTAGGAGTCCACAACAGTGTTAAACATGTCACTTCCTGTTGCCAGCAGGTGGCGCTATGACTGTAACTGAATATAAGCATGGTCATGTGTTCAGGACAGAACGCTTATCAAAAGTGTGAAGTTTGGGGCAGATTGGACATTCCATGCCTGAGTTACAGCAAATTCATATTTAATTGCAGTAATATCATTCTTTAGCACTTAGCTAAGTGTTTGCTATTATGTTTTAGCATGTCTCTAGTATGTTGGTAGGATGTTTAGCACCTACTGGCATTTTTTTATATGTTATTAGGAGTCAAGAACAGTGTTAAACGTCACTTCCTGTTGCCAGCAGGTGGCGCTATGACTATAACTAAATATGAGCATGGACATGTGTTCAAGAGATAACTCTTATCAAACGTGTGACGTTTGGGGTAGATTGTACATTGCCTTCTTGAGTAACAACAAAGTCCTGTTTCATTGAATTAGCATGCTTTAGCACTTAGCTAAGTATTGCTAGCATGTTTTAATATGTTTCTAGCATGTTTAGAACTCAATGGCATTTTTAACATGTTGCTAGAACGGCATCAACGTGTTAAACATGTCACTTCCTGTTGCCAGTAGGTGGCGCTATTACTATAACTGAATTTGAGCATAGGCATGCGTTCAGGCCATGATTCTTATCAAACATGTGAAGTTTGGGGCAGATTGGACGTTCCATGCCTGAGTTACAGCAAATTCCTATTTAATTGCAGTAATAGCATGCTTTATCACTTAGCTAAGTGTTTGCTAGCATGTTTCTAGTATGTTGCTAACCTGTTTAGCACTTGCTGGCTCTTTTATATATGTTATTAGGAGACCACAACAGTGTTAAACATGTCACTTCCTGTTGACAGCAGGTGGCGCTATTACTATAACTGAATATTCTCATGTAGATGTGTTCAGGCCATGACTCTTATCAAACGTGTGAAGTTTGGGGCAGATTGGACATTCCATGCCTGTGTTACAGCAAATTCCTATTTAATTGCAGCAATAGCATGCTTTAGCACTTAGCTAAGTGTTTGCTAGCATGTTTTAGCATGTTTCTAGTATGTTGTTAGCATGTTTAGCACTTGCTGGCACTTTTTTTATATGTTTTTATATGTCCACAACAGTGTTTAACATGTCACTTCCTGTTGCCAGCAGGTGGCACTATGACTGTAACTGAATATGAGCATGGTCATGTGTTCAGGACAGAACGTTTATTAAAAGTGTGAAGTTTGGCGCATATTGGACATTGCCTTCTTGAGTAACAACAACATCCTGTTTCATTGAATTAGCATGCTTTAGCACTTAGCTAAGTATTGCTAGCATGTTTTAACATGTTTCTAGCATGTTTAGACCTCAATGGCATTTTTAACATGTTGCTAGAATGGCATCAACGTGTTAAACATGACACTTCCTGTTGCCAGTAGGTGGCGCTATTACTATAACTGAATATTATCATGTAGATGTGTTCAGGACAGAACGCTTATCAAAAGTGTGAAGTTTGGGGCAGATTGGACATTCCATGCCTGAGTTACAGCAAATTCCTATTTAATTGCAATAATAGCATGCTTTAGCACTTAGCTAAGAGTTTGCTAGCATGTTTTAGCATGCTTCTAGTATGTTGTTAGCATGTTTCGCACTTGCTGGCACTTTTTTATATGTTATTAGGAGTCCATAACAGTGTTAAACATGTCACTTCCTGTTGCCAGCAGGTGGCGCTATGACTATAACTGAATATGAGCATGGCCATGTGTTCAGGACAGAACTCTTATCAAACGTGTGAAGTTTGGGGGAGATTGGACATTCCATGCCTGAGTTACAGCAACTTCCTGTTTCATGGCGAAACATCGAAATTTGTAAGGCCGCCGAGGACCCGCCCTTCGACGAAAACTCAAGATCTTCGCAATTTAACGTCGCAAAGGCCTTAAGATTACACTCACCAAATTTGAAGATGATCAGATTAAAACTGTAGGAGGAGTTCGTTAAAGTACGAGGCCTGAAAATGGCAAAAACTGCACAAAAATCTGAGAGGAAGTTCAAAATGGCTGACTTCCTGTTGTGTTTAGGGCTATGCTCCAAGAGACTTTTTTGTAGGTATTAGGTCATTACACGTATGTACCGAATTTCGTGCACGTACGTGGAACGTTGCGGGAGGCGCACTCCGTTGAACTTTTATAGGTGGCGCTATCGAGCCATTTTGCCCCGTCCAATTCTGAAACCTATATCAGATGTAAATTTTCGCCAGTTCTGACGCGTGTGCAAAGTTTCGTGAGTTTTCGCGCATGTTTAGGCCCTCAAAAATGCAATTCAATGCGGAGAAGAATAATAATAATAATAATTAAAGCTGCAAGCAGCGATGAAAGGGCCCTCGCACCCGTGCCATCAACACTCGGTGGCTTTAGGAAGACAGAGCATGGTTGGGAAATGTACATTTAAGGAGGTATATATAGTAAGAGTATGTCAAAGTCAGTTACAAAATGTTTTGTATAATGGTGATAATAGCATGCTTCATGACTCAGCTAAGTGTTGCTAGCATGTTTAGTCTGTTTCTAGCATGCTTAGTACACAATAATTATGTGGTTAGTACTGCATTACGGTGTTAACCATGTCAGTTTCTGTTGCCAGTAGGTGGCGTTATGGCTATAACTGAATATGAGCATGGATGTGTGTTCAGGACAGAACTCTTATCAAACGTGTGAAGTTTGGTGCAAATTGGACATTGCCTTCTTGAGTAACAACAAAGTCATGTTTCATTGAATTAACATTCTTTAGCACTTAGCTAAGCATTGTTAGCATGTTTTAACATGTTTCTAGCATGTTTAGAACTCAATGGCATTTTTAACATGTTGCTAGAACGGCATAAAAGTGTTAAACATGTCACTTCCTGTTGCCAGTAGGTGGCGCTATTACTATAACTGAATTTGAGCATAGGCATGCGTTCAGGCCATGATTCTTATCAAACATGTGAAGTTTGGGGCAGATTGGACGTTCCATGCCTGAGTTACAGCAAATTCCTATTTAATTGCAGTAATAGCATGCTTTATCACTTAGCTAAGTGTTTGCTAGCATGTTTCTAGTATGTTGCTAACCTGTTTAGCACTTGCTGGCTCTTTTATATATGTTATTAGGAGACCACAACAGTGTTAAACATGTCACTTCCTGTTGACAGCAGGTGGCGCTATTACTATAACTGAATATTCTCATGTAGATGTGTTCAGGCCATGACTCTTATCAAACGTGTGAAGTTTGGGGCAGATTGGACATTCCATGCCTGTGTTACAGCAAATTCCTATTTAATTGCAGCAATAGCATGCTTTAGCACTTAGCTAAGTGTTTGCTAGCATGTTTTAGCATGTTTCTAGTATGTTGTTAGCATGTTTAGCACTTGCTGGCACTTTTTTTATATGTTTTTATATGTCCACAACAGTGTTTAACATGTCACTTCCTGTTGCCAGCAGGTGGCACTATGACTGTAACTGAATATGAGCATGGTCATGTGTTCAGGACAGAACGTTTATTAAAAGTGTGAAGTTTGGCGCATATTGGACATTGCCTTCTTGAGTAACAACAACATCCTGTTTCATTGAATTAGCATGCTTTAGCACTTAGCTAAGTATTGCTAGCATGTTTTAACATGTTTCTAGCATGTTTAGACCTCAATGGCATTTTTAACATGTTGCTAGAATGGCATCAACGTGTTAAACATGACACTTCCTGTTGCCAGTAGGTGGCGCTATTACTATAACTGAATATTATCATGTAGATGTGTTCAGGACAGAACGCTTATCAAAAGTGTGAAGTTTGGGGCAGATTGGACATTCCATGCCTGAGTTACAGCAAATTCCTATTTAATTGCAATAATAGCATGCTTTAGCACTTAGCTAAGAGTTTGCTAGCATGTTTTAGCATGCTTCTAGTATGTTGTTAGCATGTTTCGCACTTGCTGGCACTTTTTTATATGTTATTAGGAGTCCATAACAGTGTTAAACATGTCACTTCCTGTTGCCAGCAGGTGGCGCTATGACTATAACTGAATATGAGCATGGCCATGTGTTCAGGACAGAACTCTTATCAAACGTGTGAAGTTTGGGGGAGATTGGACATTCCATGCCTGAGTTACAGCAACTTCCTGTTTCATGGCGAAACATCGAAATTTGTAAGGCCGCCGAGGACCCGCCCTTCGACGAAAACTCAAGATCTTCGCAATTTAACGTCGCAAAGGCCTTAAGATTACACTCACCAAATTTGAAGATGATCAGATTAAAACTGTAGGAGGAGTTCGTTAAAGTACGAGGCCTGAAAATGGCAAAAACTGCACAAAAATCTGAGAGGAAGTTCAAAATGGCTGACTTCCTGTTGTGTTTAGGGCTATGCTCCAAGAGACTTTTTTGTAGGTATTAGGTCATTACACGTATGTACCGAATTTCGTGCACGTACGTGGAACGTTGCGGGAGGCGCACTCCGTTGAACTTTTATAGGTGGCGCTATCGAGCCATTTTGCCCCGTCCAATTCTGAAACCTATATCAGATGTAAATTTTCGCCAGTTCTGACGCGTGTGCAAAGTTTCGTGAGTTTTCGCGCATGTTTAGGCCCTCAAAAATGCAATTCAATGCGGAGAAGAATAATAATAATAATAATTAAAGCTGCAAGCAGCGATGAAAGGGCCCTCGCACCCGTGCCATCAACACTCGGTGGCTTTAGGAAGACAGAGCATGGTTGGGAAATGTACATTTAAGGAGGTATATATAGTAAGAGTATGTCAAAGTCAGTTACAAAATGTTTTGTATAATGGTGATAATAGCATGCTTCATGACTCAGCTAAGTGTTGCTAGCATGTTTAGTCTGTTTCTAGCATGCTTAGTACACAATAATTATGTGGTTAGTACTTCATTACTGTGTTAACCATGTCAGTTTCTGTTGCCAGTAGGTGGCGTTATGACTATAACTGAATATGAGCATGGATGTGTGTTCAGGACAGAACTCTTATCAAACGTGTGAAGTTTGGTGCAAATTGGAAATTGCCTTCTTGAGTAACAACAAAGTCATGTTTCATTGAATTAGCATTCTTTAGCACTTAGCTAAGCATTGTTAGCATGTTTTAACATGTTTCTAGCATGTTTAGAACTCAATGGCATTTTTAACCATTGAACGTCTAGAACGGCATCAACGTGTTAAACATGTCACTTCCTGTTGCCAGCAGGTGGCGCTATTACTATAACTGAATATTCTCATGTAGATGTGTTCAGGCCATGACTCTTATCAAACGTGTGAAGTTTGGGGCAGATTGGACATTCCATGCCTGTGTTACAGCAAATTCCAATTTAATTGCAGCAATAGCATGCTTTAGCACTTAGCTAAGTGTTTGCTAGCATGTTTTAACATGTTTCTAGTATGTTGTTAGCATGTTTAGCACTTGCTGGCACTTTTTTATATGTTTTTATATGTCCACAACAGTTTTTAACATGTCACTTCCTGTTGCCAGCAGGTGGCACTATGACTGTAACTGAATATGAGCATGGTCATGTGTTCAGGACAGAACGCTTATCAAAAGTGTGAAGTTTGGCGCAGATTGGACATTGCCTTCTTGAGTAACAACAACATCCTGTTTCAGTGAATTAGCATTCTTTAGCACTTAGCTAAGCATTGTTAGCATGTTTTAACATGTTTCTAGCATGTTTAGAACTCAATGGCATTTTTAACATGTTGCTAAAACGGCATCAACGTGTTAAACATGTCACTTCCTGTTGCCAGTAGGTGGCGCTATTACTATAAATGAACATTCTCATGTAGATGTATTCAGGCCATGACTCTTATCAAAAGTGTGAAGTTTGGGGCAGATTGGACATTCCATGCCTGGGTTACAGCAAATTCCTATTTAATTGCAATAATAGCATGCTTTAGCACTTAGCTAAGAGTTTGCTAGCATGTTTTAGCATGTCTCTAGTATGTTGGTAGGATGTTTAGCACCTACTGGCATTTTTTTATATGTTATTAGGAGTCAAGAACAGTGTTAAACGTCACTTCCTGTTGCCAGCAGGTGGCGCTATGACTGTAACTGAATATGAGCATGGTCATGTGTTCAGGACAGAACTCTTATCAAACGTGTGAAGTTTGGGGCAGATTGGACATTCCATGCCTGAGTTACAGCAACTTCCTGTTTCATGGCGAAACATCGAAATTTGTCAGGCCGCCGAGGACCCGCCCTTTGACGAAAACTCAAGATCTTCGCAATTTAACGTCACAAAGGCCTTAAGATTACACTCACCAAATTTGAAGATGATCAGATTAAAACTGTAGGAGGAGTTCGTTAAAGTACGAGGCCTGAAAATGGCAAAAACTGCACAAAAATCTGAGAGGAAGTTCAAAATGGCTGACTTCCTGTTGTGTTTAGGGCTATGCTCCAAGAGACTTTTTTGTAGGTATTAGGTCATTACATGTATGTACCGAATTTCGTGCACGTACGTGGAACGTTGCGGGAGGCGCACTCCGTTGAACTTTTATAGGTGGCGCTATCGAGCCATTTTGCCCCGCCCAATTCTGAAACCTATATCAGATGTAAATTTTCGCCAGTTCTGACGCGTGTGCAAAGTTTCGTGAGTTTTCGAGCATGTTTAGGCCCTCAAAAATGCAATTCAATGCGGAGAAGAATAATAATAATAATTAAAGCTGCAAGCAGCGATGAAAAGGGCCCTCGCACCCCTGCCACCGCCACCCGGCACCTTTAGGAAAGGCCTTAAGATTACACTCACCAAATTTGAAGAGGATCAGATCAAAACTGTAGGAGTTTGTTAAAGTACAACATCAGGAAATGGCAAAAACTGCCCAAAATCTGACAGGAAGTTCAAAATAACTGACTTCCTGTTGTGTTTAGGGCTATGCTCCAAGAGACTTTTTTGTAGGTATTGGGTCTTTACATGTGTGTACCAAATTTCATACCTGTACGTGAAACGTCGAGCCGGGGCAAAATGTAGGGGCAATAAGTAAGCCATTTTGCCCCACCCAATTTTTAAAACCACATCACACGTAAATTGTCACCACTTCTGAAGCGTGTGCAAAGTTTCATGATTTTTCGAGCACGTTTTGTATTTGCCACACTTCCTGCTACCAGCAGGTGGTGCTATTGCTATAATCATAATGAGCATTGGCATGTGTTCAGGACAGGACTCTTATCAAACATGTGAAGTTTGTGGCAGATTGAAAATTGTATGCCTGAGTTACTGCAGGCTGTCTGTGGTTGCCTAGCAACATCAGAACTGCAAGCAACATTAATATTGAACTTATCTGATCATGCATATATCACCAAAAGGCCGAAATTGGGTGAACTAGTGCAAAAAATGCCCGTGCAAAATCAGTTTTTGTGTGTGTTTTTAGTAATTGTTGGTTTGGTGTGTGCTCATTGTTACAATTACACAGCAAAAGTTCAGTGACATTTTTATTTGTGCATGGTAAAAAGCACACAGTGAACTCCGAGAAAACGCTATGCTTGAGCAAACAGTTTGTGAATAGGCAACTACAAATGATGCCCGTGAAAGAGACTGTGAACGCATTGAATAGGATATGTTTAGTTGGTGAATAGCATAGGCTACTATTACACAGTAGCGACAACGTTAAGCGCACCAGAATGAAATATAATATTCAGAAGTAAACACTAACAGCATAGCTGACTTACAGATTCAGTTTACATCCACAAATGAATAAGCACCTCGATTCAGGGAGCAGTGCAAAGTGCCCGTGCAAAATCAGTTTTTGTGAGCTGATCGCCGTCAAAAAAGTTCAGGAGATATTTCTTGCGATGGCAATATGATCAAAAATAACTTTATATTGATTCAATGGATTAATAGCATTTAAAAAAAAAAAAAAAAAGTCATGAATTTATTGCATTTTTGGGAAAAAATAATCCGTTTTTATAATAAATCTTAAAAAATTCAAATCCAGATTTTGATTTTCAATGTTGTTATAACCTAAAGATGCTATGTGAAAGTTTGAAACAGAAAATAGTGGTTTTCACACATTTAGTGGTTATCTCACATTCGAGAGATATGCGAATAACACACAGACAGACAGACGGACGTTTCTGTAATTTATAGATAGATGGATTTATCACGTTCGGGAACCAAACTATAATATTCAGAAGTAAACAGTGTAGCTGACTGAGTGTTTATGTCAGAATGTTTATTTTTAAACCACAGCCTTCTTGGGGCTTCTTTGACCGATACAACTCTCTAATGTCAGAATGTTTATTTTTAAACCACAACCTTCTAAAAATGATATATTTAACGATATCTTTTGCATTTCTCATCCAAACAATGTCAAACTTGGCACTGCACTTACTCGTGCCCGTGGCAAGACACCTGTCGAGTTTGAAATCAATCGGACTAACGGTTCGAGAGATATGCGAGGAACAGACACACACACACACAGACAGACAGACAGACAGACGTTCCTGTAATTTATAGATAGATGTTTGTCAGGCCGCCGAGGGCACACCCTTCGACGAAAACTCTAGATCTTCGCAATTTAACGTCACAAAGGCCTTAAGATTACACTCACCAAATTTGAAGAGTATCAGATCAAATCTGTAGGAGGAGTTCGTTAAAGTACAACATCAGGAAATTACGAAAAATGCCCAAAATCCAGGAGGAAGTTCAAAATAGCTCACTTCCTGTTGTGTTTAGGGCTATGCTCCAAGAGACTTTTCTGTAGGTATTGGGTCATTACATGTATGTACCAAATTTCATACCTGTACGTGAAACCAGGAGCCGGGGCAAAATGTGGGGGCAATAATTTACCGAATTTGCCCCCCACAATTCTGAAAACCATATCACACGTAAATTTTCACCACTTCTGAAGCGTGTGCAAAGTTTCATGAGTTTTCGAGCATGTTTAGGCCCTCTAAAAAGCGATTCACTTTGGAGAAGAAGAATAATAATAAACGGAGCAAAAACAATAGGGTCCTCTCACCATCGGTGCTCGGGCCCTAATAATAAACAGAGCAATTCCAAGAGGGTCCTCACACCATCGGTGCTCGGGCCCTAATAATTAAAGCTGCAAGCAGCGATGAAAGGGCCCTCGCACCCGTGCCATCAACACTCGGTGGCTTTAGGAAGGCAGAGCATGGTTGGGAAATGTACATTTAAGGAGGTATATATAGTAAGAGTATGTCAAAGTCAGTTACAAAATGTTTTGTATAATGGTGATAATAGCATGCTTCATGACTCAGCTAAGTGTTGCTAGCATGTTCAGTCTGTTTCTAGCATGCTTAGTACACAATAATTATGTGGTTAGTACTGCATTACTGTGTTAACCATGTCAGTTTCTGTTGCCAGTAGGTGGCGTTATGACTATAACTGAATATGAGCATGGATGTGTGTTCAGGACAGAACTCTTATCAAACATGTGAAGTTTGGTGCAAATTGGACATTGCCTTCTTGAGTAACAACAAAGTCATGTTTCATTGAATTAGCATTCTTTAGAACTTAGCTAAGCATTGTTAGCATGTTTTAACATGTTGCTAGAACGGCATCAACGTGTTAAACATGTCACTTCCTGTTGCCAGTTGGTGGCGCTATTACTATAACTGAACATTCTCATGTAGATGTGTTCAGGCCATGACTCTTATCAAAAGTGTGAAGTTTGGGGCAGATTGGACATTCCATGCCTGAGTTACAGCAAATTCCTATTTAATTGCAATAATAGCATGCTTTAGCACTTGGCTAAGAGTTTGCTAGCATGTTTTAGCATGTTTCTAGTATGTTGTTAGCATGTTTAACACTTGCTGGCACTTTTTTATATGTTATTAGGAGTCCACAACAGTGTTAAACATGTCACTTCCTGTTGCCAGCAGGTGGCGCTATGACTGTAACTGAATATAAGCATGGTCATGTGTTCAGGACAGAACGCTTATCAAAAGTGTGAAGTTTGGGGCAGATTGGACATTCCATGCCTGAGTTACAGCAAATTCATATTTAATTGCAGTAATATCATTCTTTAGCACTTAGCTAAGTGTTTGCTATTATGTTTTAGCATGTCTCTAGTATGTTGGTAGGATGTTTAGCACCTACTGGCATTTTTTTATATGTTATTAGGAGTCAAGAACAGTGTTAAACGTCACTTCCTGTTGCCAGCAGGTGGCGCTATGACTATAACTAAATATGAGCATGGACATGTGTTCAAGAGATAACTCTTATCAAACGTGTGACGTTTGGGGTAGATTGTACATTGCCTTCTTGAGTAACAACAAAGTCCTGTTTCATTGAATTAGCATGCTTTAGCACTTAGCTAAGTATTGCTAGCATGTTTTAATATGTTTCTAGCATGTTTAGAACTCAATGGCATTTTTAACATGTTGCTAGAACGGCATCAACGTGTTAAACATGTCACTTCCTGTTGCCAGTAGGTGGCGCTATTACTATAACTGAATTTGAGCATAGGCATGCGTTCAGGCCATGATTCTTATCAAACATGTGAAGTTTGGGGCAGATTGGACGTTCCATGCCTGAGTTACAGCAAATTCCTATTTAATTGCAGTAATAGCATGCTTTATCACTTAGCTAAGTGTTTGCTAGCATGTTTCTAGTATGTTGCTAACCTGTTTAGCACTTGCTGGCTCTTTTATATATGTTATTAGGAGACCACAACAGTGTTAAACATGTCACTTCCTGTTGACAGCAGGTGGCGCTATTACTATAACTGAATATTCTCATGTAGATGTGTTCAGGCCATGACTCTTATCAAACGTGTGAAGTTTGGGGCAGATTGGACATTCCATGCCTGTGTTACAGCAAATTCCTATTTAATTGCAGCAATAGCATGCTTTAGCACTTAGCTAAGTGTTTGCTAGCATGTTTTAGCATGTTTCTAGTATGTTGTTAGCATGTTTAGCACTTGCTGGCACTTTTTTTATATGTTTTTATATGTCCACAACAGTGTTTAACATGTCACTTCCTGTTGCCAGCAGGTGGCACTATGACTGTAACTGAATATGAGCATGGTCATGTGTTCAGGACAGAACGTTTATTAAAAGTGTGAAGTTTGGCGCATATTGGACATTGCCTTCTTGAGTAACAACAACATCCTGTTTCATTGAATTAGCATGCTTTAGCACTTAGCTAAGTATTGCTAGCATGTTTTAACATGTTTCTAGCATGTTTAGACCTCAATGGCATTTTTAACATGTTGCTAGAATGGCATCAACGTGTTAAACATGACACTTCCTGTTGCCAGTAGGTGGCGCTATTACTATAACTGAATATTATCATGTAGATGTGTTCAGGACAGAACGCTTATCAAAAGTGTGAAGTTTGGGGCAGATTGGACATTCCATGCCTGAGTTACAGCAAATTCCTATTTAATTGCAATAATAGCATGCTTTAGCACTTAGCTAAGAGTTTGCTAGCATGTTTTAGCATGCTTCTAGTATGTTGTTAGCATGTTTCGCACTTGCTGGCACTTTTTTATATGTTATTAGGAGTCCATAACAGTGTTAAACATGTCACTTCCTGTTGCCAGCAGGTGGCGCTATGACTATAACTGAATATGAGCATGGCCATGTGTTCAGGACAGAACTCTTATCAAACGTGTGAAGTTTGGGGGAGATTGGACATTCCATGCCTGAGTTACAGCAACTTCCTGTTTCATGGCGAAACATCGAAATTTGTAAGGCCGCCGAGGACCCGCCCTTCGACGAAAACTCAAGATCTTCGCAATTTAACGTCGCAAAGGCCTTAAGATTACACTCACCAAATTTGAAGATGATCAGATTAAAACTGTAGGAGGAGTTCGTTAAAGTACGAGGCCTGAAAATGGCAAAAACTGCACAAAAATCTGAGAGGAAGTTCAAAATGGCTGACTTCCTGTTGTGTTTAGGGCTATGCTCCAAGAGACTTTTTTGTAGGTATTAGGTCATTACACGTATGTACCGAATTTCGTGCACGTACGTGGAACGTTGCAGGAGGCGCACTCCGTTGAACTTTTATAGGTGGCGCTATCGAGCCATTTTGCCCCGTCCAATTCTGAAACCTATATCAGATGTAAATTTTCGCCAGTTCTGACGCGTGTGCAAAGTTTCGTGAGTTTTCGCGCATGTTTAGGCCCTCAAAAATGCAATTCAATGCGGAGAAGAATAATAATAATAATAATAAACAGAGCAATTCCAAGAGGGTCCTCACACCATCGGTGCTCGGGCCCTAATAATTAAAGCTGCAAGCAGCGATGAAAGGGCCCTCGCACCCGTGCCATCAACACTCGGTGGCTTTAGGAAGACAGAGCATGGTTGGGAAATGTACATTTAAGGAGGTATATATAGTAAGAGTATGTCAAAGTCAGTTACAAAATGTTTTGTATAATGGTGATAATAGCATGCTTCATGACTCAGCTAAGTGTTGCTAGCATGTTTAGTCTGTTTCTAGCA
Organism: Squalius cephalus; assembly: GCF_949319135.1. Classification (NCBI taxonomy): domain Eukaryota; kingdom Metazoa; phylum Chordata; class Actinopteri; order Cypriniformes; family Leuciscidae; genus Squalius; species Squalius cephalus. The sequence continues at coordinate 13,009,256 of NC_137126.1, forward strand.
TGCTTAGTACACAATAATTATGTGGTTAGTACTGCATTACTGTGTTAACCATGTCAGTTTCTGTTGCCAGTAGGTGGCGTTATGACTATAACTGAATATGACCATGGATGTGTGTTCAGGACAGAACTCTTATCAAACGTGTGAAGTTTGGTGCAAATTGGACATTGCCTTCTTGAGTAACAACAAAGTCATGTTTCATTGAATTAGCATTCTTTAGCACTTAGCTAAGTATTGCTAGCATGTTTTAACATGTTTCTAGCATGTATAGAACTCAATGGCATTTTTAACATGTTGCTAGAACGGCATCAAAGTGTTAAACATGTCACTTCCTGTTGCCAGTCGGTGGCGCTATTACTATAACTGAATTTGAGCATAGACATGTGTTCAGGCCATGATTCTTATCAAATGTGTGAAGTTTGGGGCAGATTGGACATTCCATGCCTGAGTTACAGCAAATTCCTATTTAATTGCAGTAATGGCATGCTTTAGCACTTAGCTAAGTGTTTGCTAGCATGTTTCTAGTATGTTGCTAACCTGTTTAGCACTTGCTGGCTCTTTTTTATATGTTATTAGGAGACCACAAGAGTGTTAAACATGTAGATGTGTTCAGGCCATGACTCTTATCAAACGTGTGAAGTTTGGGGCAGATTGGACATTCCATGCCTGTGTTACAGCAAATTCCTATTTAATTGCAGCAATAGCATGCTTTAGCACTTAGCTAAGTGTTTGCTAGCATGTTTTAGCATGTTTCTAGTATGTTGTTAGCATGTTTAGCACTTGCTGTCACTTTTTTTATATGTTTTTATATGTCCACAACAGTGTTTAACATGTCACTTCCTGTTGCCAGCAGGTGGCGCTATGACTGTAACTGAATATGAGCATGGTCATGTGTTTAGGACAGAACGTTTATTAAAAGTGTGAAGTTTGGGGCAGATTGGACATTGCCTTCTTGAGTAACAACAACATCCTGTTTCATTGAATTAACATGCTTTAGCACTTAGCTAAGTATTGCTAGCATGTTTTAACATGTTTCTAGCATGTTTAGAAGTCAATGGCATTTTTAACATGTTGCTAGAATGGCATCAACGTGTTAAACATGACACTTCCTGTTACCAGTAGGTGGCGCTATTACTATAACTGAATATTCTCATGTAGATGTGTTCAGGACAGAACGCTTATCAAAAGTGTGAAGTTTGGGGCAGATTGGACATTCCATGCCTGAGTTACAGCAAATTCCTATTTAATTGCAATAATAGCATGCTTTAGCACTTAGCTAAGAGTTTGCTAGCATGTTTTAGCATGCTTCTAGTATGTTGTTAGCATGTTTAGCACTTGCTGGCACTTTTTTATATGTTATTAGGAGTCCATAACAGTGTTAAACATGTCACTTCCTGTTGCCAGCAGGTGGCGCTATTACTATAACTGAATATTCTCATGTAGATGTGTTCAGGACAGAACGCTTATCAAAAGTGTGAAGTTTGGGGCAGATTGGACATTCCATGCCTGAGTTACAGCAAATTCCTATTTAATTGCAATAATAGCATGCTTTAGCACTTAGCTAAGAGTTTGCTAGCATGTTTTAGCATGCTTCTAGTATGTTGTTAACATGTTTAGCACTTGCTGGCACTTTTTTATATGTTATTAGGAGTCCATAACAGTGTTAAACATGTCACTTCCTGTTGCCAGCAGGTGGCGCTATGACTATAACTGAATATGAGCATGGTCATGTGTTCAGGACAGAACTCTTATCAAAAGTGTGAAGTTTGGGGCAGATTGGACATTCCATGCCTGAGTTACAGCAACTTCCTGTTTCATGGCGAAACATCGAAATTTGTCAGGCCGCCGAGGACCCGCACTTCGACGAAAACTCAAGATCTTCGCAATTTAACGTCGCAAAGGCCTTAAGATTACACTCACCAAATTTGAAGATGATCAGATTAAAACTGTAGGAGGAGTTCGTTAAAGTACGAGGCCTGAAAATGGCAAAAACTGCACAAAAATCTGAGAGAAAGTTCAAAATGGCTGACTTCCTGTTGTGTTTAGGGCTACGCTCCAAGAGACTTTTTTGTAGGTATTAGGTAATTACATGTATGTACCGAATTTCGTGCACGTACGTGGAACGATGCGGGAGGCGCACTCCGTTGAACTTTTATAGGTGGCGCTATCGAGCCATTTTGCCCCGTCCAATTCTGAAACCTATATCAGATGTAAATTTTTGCCAGTTCTGACGTGTGTGCAAAGTTTCGTGAGTTTTCGAGCATGTTTAGGCCCTCAAAAATGCAATTCAATGCGGAGAAGAATAATAATAATAATAATTAAAGCTGCAAGCAGCGATGAAAGGGCCCTCGCACCCGTGCCATCAACACTCGGTGGCTTTAGGAAGGCAGAGCATGGTTGGGAAATGTACATTTAAGGAGGTATATATAGTAAGAGTATGTCAAAGTCAGTTACAAAATGTTTTGTATAATGGTGATAATAGCATGCTTCATGACTCAGCTAAGTGTTGCTAGCATGTTCAGTCTGTTTCTAGCATGCTTAGTACACAATAATTATGTGGTTAGTACTGCATTACTGTGTTAACCATGTCAGTTTCTGTTGCCAGTAGGTGGCGTTATGACTATAACTGAATATGAGCATGGATGTGTGTTCAGGACAGAACTCTTATCAAACATGTGAAGTTTGGTGCAAATTGGACATTGCCTTCTTGAGTAACAACAAAGTCATGTTTCATTGAATTAGCATTCTTTAGAACTTAGCTAAGCATTGTTAGCATGTTTTAACATGTTGCTAGAACGGCATCAACGTGTTAAACATGTCACTTCCTGTTGCCAGTTGGTGGCGCTATTACTATAACTGAACATTCTCATGTAGATGTGTTCAGGCCATGACTCTTATCAAAAGTGTGAAGTTTGGGGCAGATTGGACATTCCATGCCTGAGTTACAGCAAATTCCTATTTAATTGCAATAATAGCATGCTTTAGCACTTGGCTAAGAGTTTGCTAGCATGTTTTAGCATGTTTCTAGTATGTTGTTAGCATGTTTAACACTTGCTGGCACTTTTTTATATGTTATTAGGAGTCCACAACAGTGTTAAACATGTCACTTCCTGTTGCCAGCAGGTGGCGCTATGACTGTAACTGAATATAAGCATGGTCATGTGTTCAGGACAGAACGCTTATCAAAAGTGTGAAGTTTGGGGCAGATTGGACATTCCATGCCTGAGTTACAGCAAATTCATATTTAATTGCAGTAATATCATTCTTTAGCACTTAGCTAAGTGTTTGCTATTATGTTTTAGCATGTCTCTAGTATGTTGGTAGGATGTTTAGCACCTACTGGCATTTTTTTATATGTTATTAGGAGTCAAGAACAGTGTTAAACGTCACTTCCTGTTGCCAGCAGGTGGCGCTATGACTATAACTAAATATGAGCATGGACATGTGTTCAAGAGATAACTCTTATCAAACGTGTGACGTTTGGGGTAGATTGTACATTGCCTTCTTGAGTAACAACAAAGTCCTGTTTCATTGAATTAGCATGCTTTAGCACTTAGCTAAGTATTGCTAGCATGTTTTAATATGTTTCTAGCATGTTTAGAACTCAATGGCATTTTTAACATGTTGCTAGAACGGCATCAACGTGTTAAACATGTCACTTCCTGTTGCCAGTAGGTGGCGCTATTACTATAACTGAATTTGAGCATAGGCATGCGTTCAGGCCATGATTCTTATCAAACATGTGAAGTTTGGGGCAGATTGGACGTTCCATGCCTGAGTTACAGCAAATTCCTATTTAATTGCAGTAATAGCATGCTTTATCACTTAGCTAAGTGTTTGCTAGCATGTTTCTAGTATGTTGCTAACCTGTTTAGCACTTGCTGGCTCTTTTATATATGTTATTAGGAGACCACAACAGTGTTAAACATGTCACTTCCTGTTGACAGCAGGTGGCGCTATTACTATAACTGAATATTCTCATGTAGATGTGTTCAGGCCATGACTCTTATCAAACGTGTGAAGTTTGGGGCAGATTGGACATTCCATGCCTGTGTTACAGCAAATTCCTATTTAATTGCAGCAATAGCATGCTTTAGCACTTAGCTAAGTGTTTGCTAGCATGTTTTAGCATGTTTCTAGTATGTTGTTAGCATGTTTAGCACTTGCTGGCACTTTTTTTATATGTTTTTATATGTCCACAACAGTGTTTAACATGTCACTTCCTGTTGCCAGCAGGTGGCACTATGACTGTAACTGAATATGAGCATGGTCATGTGTTCAGGACAGAACGTTTATTAAAAGTGTGAAGTTTGGCGCATATTGGACATTGCCTTCTTGAGTAACAACAACATCCTGTTTCATTGAATTAGCATGCTTTAGCACTTAGCTAAGTATTGCTAGCATGTTTTAACATGTTTCTAGCATGTTTAGACCTCAATGGCATTTTTAACATGTTGCTAGAATGGCATCAACGTGTTAAACATGACACTTCCTGTTGCCAGTAGGTGGCGCTATTACTATAACTGAATATTATCATGTAGATGTGTTCAGGACAGAACGCTTATCAAAAGTGTGAAGTTTGGGGCAGATTGGACATTCCATGCCTGAGTTACAGCAAATTCCTATTTAATTGCAATAATAGCATGCTTTAGCACTTAGCTAAGAGTTTGCTAGCATGTTTTAGCATGCTTCTAGTATGTTGTTAGCATGTTTCGCACTTGCTGGCACTTTTTTATATGTTATTAGGAGTCCATAACAGTGTTAAACATGTCACTTCCTGTTGCCAGCAGGTGGCGCTATGACTATAACTGAATATGAGCATGGCCATGTGTTCAGGACAGAACTCTTATCAAACGTGTGAAGTTTGGGGGAGATTGGACATTCCATGCCTGAGTTACAGCAACTTCCTGTTTCATGGCGAAACATCGAAATTTGTAAGGCCGCCGAGGACCCGCCCTTCGACGAAAACTCAAGATCTTCGCAATTTAACGTCGCAAAGGCCTTAAGATTACACTCACCAAATTTGAAGATGATCAGATTAAAACTGTAGGAGGAGTTCGTTAAAGTACGAGGCCTGAAAATGGCAAAAACTGCACAAAAATCTGAGAGGAAGTTCAAAATGGCTGACTTCCTGTTGTGTTTAGGGCTATGCTCCAAGAGACTTTTTTGTAGGTATTAGGTCATTACACGTATGTACCGAATTTCGTGCACGTACGTGGAACGTTGCAGGAGGCGCACTCCGTTGAACTTTTATAGGTGGCGCTATCGAGCCATTTTGCCCCGTCCAATTCTGAAACCTATATCAGATGTAAATTTTCGCCAGTTCTGACGCGTGTGCAAAGTTTCGTGAGTTTTCGCGCATGTTTAGGCCCTCAAAAATGCAATTCAATGCGGAGAAGAATAATAATAATAATAATAAACAGAGCAATTCCAAGAGGGTCCTCACACCATCGGTGCTCGGGCCCTAATAATAAACAGAGCAATTCCAAGAGGGTCCTCACACCATCGGTGCTCGGGCCCTAATTAAAGCTGCAAGCAGCGATGAAAGGGCCCTCGCACCCGTGCCATCAACACTCGGTGGCTTTAGGAAGGCAGAGCATGGTTGGGAAATGTACATTTAAGGAGGTATATATAGTAAGAGTATGTCAAAGTCAGTTACAAAATGTTTTGTATAATGGTGATAATAGCATGCTTCATGACTCAGCTAAGTGTTGCTAGCATGTTCAGTCTGTTTCTAGCATGCTTAGTACACAATAATTATGTGGTTAGTACTGCATTACTGTGTTAACCATGTCAGTTTCTGTTGCCAGTAGGTGGCGTTATGACTATAACTGAATATGAGCATGGATGTGTGTTCAGGACAGAACTCTTATCAAACATGTGAAGTTTGGTGCAAATTGGACATTGCCTTCTTGAGTAACAACAAAGTCATGTTTCATTGAATTAGCATTCTTTAGAACTTAGCTAAGCATTGTTAGCATGTTTTAACATGTTGCTAGAACGGCATCAACGTGTTAAACATGTCACTTCCTGTTGCCAGTTGGTGGCGCTATTACTATAACTGAACATTCTCATGTAGATGTGTTCAGGCCATGACTCTTATCAAAAGTGTGAAGTTTGGGGCAGATTGGACATTCCATGCCTGAGTTACAGCAAATTCCTATTTAATTGCAATAATAGCATGCTTTAGCACTTGGCTAAGAGTTTGCTAGCATGTTTTAGCATGTTTCTAGTATGTTGTTAGCATGTTTAACACTTGCTGGCACTTTTTTATATGTTATTAGGAGTCCACAACAGTGTTAAACATGTCACTTCCTGTTGCCAGCAGGTGGCGCTATGACTGTAACTGAATATAAGCATGGTCATGTGTTCAGGACAGAACGCTTATCAAAAGTGTGAAGTTTGGGGCAGATTGGACATTCCATGCCTGAGTTACAGCAAATTCATATTTAATTGCAGTAATATCATTCTTTAGCACTTAGCTAAGTGTTTGCTATTATGTTTTAGCATGTCTCTAGTATGTTGGTAGGATGTTTAGCACCTACTGGCATTTTTTTATATGTTATTAGGAGTCAAGAACAGTGTTAAACGTCACTTCCTGTTGCCAGCAGGTGGCGCTATGACTATAACTAAATATGAGCATGGACATGTGTTCAAGAGATAACTCTTATCAAACGTGTGACGTTTGGGGTAGATTGTACATTGCCTTCTTGAGTAACAACAAAGTCCTGTTTCATTGAATTAGCATGCTTTAGCACTTAGCTAAGTATTGCTAGCATGTTTTAATATGTTTCTAGCATGTTTAGAACTCAATGGCATTTTTAACATGTTGCTAGAACGGCATCAACGTGTTAAACATGTCACTTCCTGTTGCCAGTAGGTGGCGCTATTACTATAACTGAATTTGAGCATAGGCATGCGTTCAGGCCATGATTCTTATCAAACATGTGAAGTTTGGGGCAGATTGGACGTTCCATGCCTGAGTTACAGCAAATTCCTATTTAATTGCAGTAATAGCATGCTTTATCACTTAGCTAAGTGTTTGCTAGCATGTTTCTAGTATGTTGCTAACCTGTTTAGCACTTGCTGGCTCTTTTATATATGTTATTAGGAGACCACAACAGTGTTAAACATGTCACTTCCTGTTGACAGCAGGTGGCGCTATTACTATAACTGAATATTCTCATGTAGATGTGTTCAGGCCATGACTCTTATCAAACGTGTGAAGTTTGGGGCAGATTGGACATTCCATGCCTGTGTTACAGCAAATTCCTATTTAATTGCAGCAATAGCATGCTTTAGCACTTAGCTAAGTGTTTGCTAGCATGTTTTAGCATGTTTCTAGTATGTTGTTAGCATGTTTAGCACTTGCTGGCACTTTTTTTATATGTTTTTATATGTCCACAACAGTGTTTAACATGTCACTTCCTGTTGCCAGCAGGTGGCACTATGACTGTAACTGAATATGAGCATGGTCATGTGTTCAGGACAGAACGTTTATTAAAAGTGTGAAGTTTGGCGCATATTGGACATTGCCTTCTTGAGTAACAACAACATCCTGTTTCATTGAATTAGCATGCTTTAGCACTTAGCTAAGTATTGCTAGCATGTTTTAACATGTTTCTAGCATGTTTAGACCTCAATGGCATTTTTAACATGTTGCTAGAATGGCATCAACGTGTTAAACATGACACTTCCTGTTGCCAGTAGGTGGCGCTATTACTATAACTGAATATTATCATGTAGATGTGTTCAGGACAGAACGCTTATCAAAAGTGTGAAGTTTGGGGCAGATTGGACATTCCATGCCTGAGTTACAGCAAATTCCTATTTAATTGCAATAATAGCATGCTTTAGCACTTAGCTAAGAGTTTGCTAGCATGTTTTAGCATGCTTCTAGTATGTTGTTAGCATGTTTCGCACTTGCTGGCACTTTTTTATATGTTATTAGGAGTCCATAACAGTGTTAAACATGTCACTTCCTGTTGCCAGCAGGTGGCGCTATGACTATAACTGAATATGAGCATGGCCATGTGTTCAGGACAGAACTCTTATCAAACGTGTGAAGTTTGGGGGAGATTGGACATTCCATGCCTGAGTTACAGCAACTTCCTGTTTCATGGCGAAACATCGAAATTTGTAAGGCCGCCGAGGACCCGCCCTTCGACGAAAACTCAAGATCTTCGCAATTTAACGTCGCAAAGGCCTTAAGATTACACTCACCAAATTTGAAGATGATCAGATTAAAACTGTAGGAGGAGTTCGTTAAAGTACGAGGCCTGAAAATGGCAAAAACTGCACAAAAATCTGAGAGGAAGTTCAAAATGGCTGACTTCCTGTTGTGTTTAGGGCTATGCTCCAAGAGACTTTTTTGTAGGTATTAGGTCATTACACGTATGTACCGAATTTCGTGCACGTACGTGGAACGTTGCAGGAGGCGCACTCCGTTGAACTTTTATAGGTGGCGCTATCGAGCCATTTTGCCCCGTCCAATTCTGAAACCTATATCAGATGTAAATTTTCGCCAGTTCTGACGCGTGTGCAAAGTTTCGTGAGTTTTCGCGCATGTTTAGGCCCTCAAAAATGCAATTCAATGCGGAGAAGAATAATAATAATAATAATAAACAGAGCAATTCCAAGAGGGTCCTCACACCATCGGTGCTCGGGCCCTAATAATTAAAGCTGCAAGCAGCGATGAAAGGGCCCTCGCACCCGTGCCATCAACACTCGGTGGCTTTAGGAAGACAGAGCATGGTTGGGAAATGTACATTTAAGGAGGTATATATAGTAAGAGTATGTCAAAGTCAGTTACAAAATGTTTTGTATAATGGTGATAATAGCATGCTTCATGACTCAGCTAAGTGTTGCTAGCATGTTTAGTCTGTTTCTAGCATGCTTAGTACACAATAATTATGTGGTTAGTACTGCATTACTGTGTTAACCATGTCAGTTTCTGTTGCCAGTAGGTGGCGTTATGACTATAACTGAATATGACCATGGATGTGTGTTCAGGACAGAACTCTTATCAAACGTGTGAAGTTTGGTGCAAATTGGACATTGCCTTCTTGAGTAACAACAAAGTCATGTTTCATTGAATTAGCATTCTTTAGCACTTAGCTAAGTATTGCTAGCATGTTTTAACATGTTTCTAGCATGTATAGAACTCAATGGCATTTTTAACATGTTGCTAGAACGGCATCAAAGTGTTAAACATGTCACTTCCTGTTGCCAGTCGGTGGCGCTATTACTATAACTGAATTTGAGCATAGACATGTGTTCAGGCCATGATTCTTATCAAATGTGTGAAGTTTGGGGCAGATTGGACATTCCATGCCTGAGTTACAGCAAATTCCTATTTAATTGCAGTAATGGCATGCTTTAGCACTTAGCTAAGTGTTTGCTAGCATGTTTCTAGTATGTTGCTAACCTGTTTAGCACTTGCTGGCTCTTTTTTATATGTTATTAGGAGACCACAAGAGTGTTAAACATGTAGATGTGTTCAGGCCATGACTCTTATCAAACGTGTGAAGTTTGGGGCAGATTGGACATTCCATGCCTGTGTTACAGCAAATTCCTATTTAATTGCAGCAATAGCATGCTTTAGCACTTAGCTAAGTGTTTGCTAGCATGTTTTAGCATGTTTCTAGTATGTTGTTAGCATGTTTAGCACTTGCTGTCACTTTTTTTATATGTTTTTATATGTCCACAACAGTGTTTAACATGTCACTTCCTGTTGCCAGCAGGTGGCGCTATGACTGTAACTGAATATGAGCATGGTCATGTGTTTAGGACAGAACGTTTATTAAAAGTGTGAAGTTTGGGGCAGATTGGACATTGCCTTCTTGAGTAACAACAACATCCTGTTTCATTGAATTAACATGCTTTAGCACTTAGCTAAGTATTGCTAGCATGTTTTAACATGTTTCTAGCATGTTTAGAAGTCAATGGCATTTTTAACATGTTGCTAGAATGGCATCAACGTGTTAAACATGACACTTCCTGTTACCAGTAGGTGGCGCTATTACTATAACTGAATATTCTCATGTAGATGTGTTCAGGACAGAACGCTTATCAAAAGTGTGAAGTTTGGGGCAGATTGGACATTCCATGCCTGAGTTACAGCAAATTCCTATTTAATTGCAATAATAGCATGCTTTAGCACTTAGCTAAGAGTTTGCTAGCATGTTTTAGCATGCTTCTAGTATGTTGTTAGCATGTTTAGCACTTGCTGGCACTTTTTTATATGTTATTAGGAGTCCATAACAGTGTTAAACATGTCACTTCCTGTTGCCAGCAGGTGGCGCTATTACTATAACTGAATATTCTCATGTAGATGTGTTCAGGACAGAACGCTTATCAAAAGTGTGAAGTTTGGGGCAGATTGGACATTCCATGCCTGAGTTACAGCAAATTCCTATTTAATTGCAATAATAGCATGCTTTAGCACTTAGCTAAGAGTTTGCTAGCATGTTTTAGCATGCTTCTAGTATGTTGTTAACATGTTTAGCACTTGCTGGCACTTTTTTATATGTTATTAGGAGTCCATAACAGTGTTAAACATGTCACTTCCTGTTGCCAGCAGGTGGCGCTATGACTATAACTGAATATGAGCATGGTCATGTGTTCAGGACAGAACTCTTATCAAAAGTGTGAAGTTTGGGGCAGATTGGACATTCCATGCCTGAGTTACAGCAACTTCCTGTTTCATGGCGAAACATCGAAATTTGTCAGGCCGCCGAGGACCCGCACTTCGACGAAAACTCAAGATCTTCGCAATTTAACGTCGCAAAGGCCTTAAGATTACACTCACCAAATTTGAAGATGATCAGATTAAAACTGTAGGAGGAGTTCGTTAAAGTACGAGGCCTGAAAATGGCAAAAACTGCACAAAAATCTGAGAGAAAGTTCAAAATGGCTGACTTCCTGTTGTGTTTAGGGCTACGCTCCAAGAGACTTTTTTGTAGGTATTAGGTAATTACATGTATGTACCGAATTTCGTGCACGTACGTGGAACGATGCGGGAGGCGCACTCCGTTGAACTTTTATAGGTGGCGCTATCGAGCCATTTTGCCCCGTCCAATTCTGAAACCTATATCAGATGTAAATTTTTGCCAGTTCTGACGTGTGTGCAAAGTTTCGTGAGTTTTCGAGCATGTTTAGGCCCTCAAAAATGCAATTCAATGCGGAGAAGAATAATAATAATAATAATTAAAGCTGCAAGCAGCGATGAAAGGGCCCTCGCACCCGTGCCATCAACACTCGGTGGCTTTAGGAAGGCAGAGCATGGTTGGGAAATGTACATTTAAGGAGGTATATATAGTAAGAGTATGTCAAAGTCAGTTACAAAATGTTTTGTATAATGGTGATAATAGCATGCTTCATGACTCAGCTAAGTGTTGCTAGCATGTTCAGTCTGTTTCTAGCATGCTTAGTACACAATAATTATGTGGTTAGTACTGCATTACTGTGTTAACCATGTCAGTTTCTGTTGCCAGTAGGTGGCGTTATGACTATAACTGAATATGAGCATGGATGTGTGTTCAGGACAGAACTCTTATCAAACATGTGAAGTTTGGTGCAAATTGGACATTGCCTTCTTGAGTAACAACAAAGTCATGTTTCATTGAATTAGCATTCTTTAGAACTTAGCTAAGCATTGTTAGCATGTTTTAACATGTTGCTAGAACGGCATCAACGTGTTAAACATGTCACTTCCTGTTGCCAGTTGGTGGCGCTATTACTATAACTGAACATTCTCATGTAGATGTGTTCAGGCCATGACTCTTATCAAAAGTGTGAAGTTTGGGGCAGATTGGACATTCCATGCCTGAGTTACAGCAAATTCCTATTTAATTGCAATAATAGCATGCTTTAGCACTTGGCTAAGAGTTTGCTAGCATGTTTTAGCATGTTTCTAGTATGTTGTTAGCATGTTTAACACTTGCTGGCACTTTTTTATATGTTATTAGGAGTCCACAACAGTGTTAAACATGTCACTTCCTGTTGCCAGCAGGTGGCGCTATGACTGTAACTGAATATAAGCATGGTCATGTGTTCAGGACAGAACGCTTATCAAAAGTGTGAAGTTTGGGGCAGATTGGACATTCCATGCCTGAGTTACAGCAAATTCATATTTAATTGCAGTAATATCATTCTTTAGCACTTAGCTAAGTGTTTGCTATTATGTTTTAGCATGTCTCTAGTATGTTGGTAGGATGTTTAGCACCTACTGGCATTTTTTTATATGTTATTAGGAGTCAAGAACAGTGTTAAACGTCACTTCCTGTTGCCAGCAGGTGGCGCTATGACTATAACTAAATATGAGCATGGACATGTGTTCAAGAGATAACTCTTATCAAACGTGTGACGTTTGGGGTAGATTGTACATTGCCTTCTTGAGTAACAACAAAGTCCTGTTTCATTGAATTAGCATGCTTTAGCACTTAGCTAAGTATTGCTAGCATGTTTTAATATGTTTCTAGCATGTTTAGAACTCAATG
>NC_137126.1:13026752-13264252 GCF_949319135.1 Squalius cephalus
TGTGTACCGAGTTTCAAATTAATTCATGCAAGCGTGTTTGATATATGGACCAAGTTTTAGAACCCCGTTCAAGGGGGCGCTGTTGAGCCCCCCTGCCACGCCCGGCTACCAGATTCAGCCCCGCCCTGATGGCCGCGGGTTCTGACCTGTGTGCAAAGTTTCAAGAGTTTTCGAGCACGTTTAGGGACCCAAAAGCCCCAGAAACCTTGAAAAACAAATGAAAAAGTAAATCTCACTCAACTGACAAATCACCCCCACCCCTCACACACTCAGAGACAGAGAGAGAGAGAAAATTCTCCAAAAAATCACATTCAAACCAAAATATCTGACTTTCTGTTGCTTTGAGCTAATAAGTGTAAATTAGAAAGTTGTCCGGCTCGATAAGAACAATATACATACCAAGTTTTGTGATTCTAGGTAAAACTAAGCCCCCATTTTTGACTAAAGGTGGCGCTACTGAGCCCCTCACCACGCCCGTTTCTGAAACTTTGCCCATGTCTACTGGATAATAAGTGTGATGTGTCTGTCGAGTTTCATGCAATTTCAAGTATGTTAAGAGTCTCAAAAGCATCAAAAAAGAATATTAAAGTTTGATGCGTTGCCATGGCAACAGTATCTAAGATATCAATAATCCTTTCACAGGTCTACATCTGCCGTGTGTCTACATTATACACATAAAGTTTGAAGCAAATCGGGTAAAAATAAGAGAGTGATTTCAAAGCATTTTGAAAGTGACACACTTCCTGCTGCCAGTTGGTGGCGCTATAACTTTGACTCACAATAGTCACATCCTTGTGTTCGGCCTCTTACAACGAACACACTGCTGAAGTTTCATCAAGATCAGATAATGTATGCTGAAGTTATAACACACTTCCTGTGTCCCTTATTCGCCATAAATTCGTTTCCTTGCCACGGCCAAACCGTTCGAGATATCAAAAATCCGTCCGCAATTTAGCATCCTCAATGTCTTGACTTCATGCTGACCGAGATTGGAGGCGATTGGATGAATTCTCTAGGAGGAGTACATTAAATTCCACAGCATGCGTTTCAAAACAACCCATAATAGCCGACTTCCTGTTGGGCTGGCGTAAAAAGTAAAAGTACGAAAGTTGTTCGGCCCGATGAGATCTATATGTGTACCGAGTTTCATATTATTACATGCAAGCGTGTCTGATTTATGGACCAAGTTTTCGGACCCCGTTCAAGGGGGCGCTGTCGAGCCCCCCTGCCACGCCCGGGTACCAGCTTCAGCCCGGCCCTGATGGCCGCGGGTTCTGACCCGTGTGCAAAGTTTCAAGAGTTTTCGAGCACGTTAAGGGTCTCAAAAGTGCCCGAAAGGTTGACAGAAAAATAAGAATAATAATAATAATAATAAATAATCCTACCGAAAACAATAGGGCCTTCGCCCTTTCAGGGCTTGGGCCCTAATAATAATAAACAGAGCAATTCCAAGAGGGTCCTCACACCATCGGTGCTCGGGCCCTAATAATAAACAGAGCAATTCCAAGAGGGTCCTCACACCATCGGTGCTCGGGCCCTAATAAACAGAGCAATTCCAAGAGGGTCCTCACACCATCGGTGCTCGGGCCCTAAATATAGCTGCGAGCAGCGATTACGGGCCCAAGCCGGTGGCACCGCAAACGGGGTGGCGGTACCGCCGGCTTTGGCCCTCCATCGCTGCTCGCAGCTATATATATATATATATATATATATATATATATATATATATATATATATATATATATATATATATATATATATATATATATATTATACAAACATATATATATATATATATATACCGTTCAAAAGTTTGGGGTCAGGAAGATTTTTAATGTTTTTAGGAGAAGTCTCTTCTGCTCACCAAGGCTGCATTTATTTGATTAAAAATACAAACAAAAACAGTAATATTGTGAAATATTATTCCAATTTAAAACAGCTGTTTTCTATTTTAAAATATTTTACATAGTAATTCATTTCTGTGATCAAAGTTGAGTTTTCAGCATCATTACTCCAGTCTTCAGTGTCACATGATCCTTCAGAAATCATACTAATATGATGATTGATGCTCAATAAATATTCATTATTATTTTCAATGTTGAAAACAGTTGTGTACAGATTTTTTTTTTTTCAAAATGCTTTGATGAATGTAAAGTTCAAAAGAACAGCATATATTTCAAATATATATATTTTTAACATTATAAATGTCTTTACTGTAACTGTTGATCAGTTTAACTCATCCTTCATAAATAAAAGTACTGATTTATTTTATTTATTTCCCCAAAAAATAAAATTTTAATTATTACTAACCCAAAACTTTTGAGCGGTAGTGTTTAACGTTACAAAAGCTTTAGATTTCAGATAAATGCTGTTCTTTTGAACTTTCTATTCATCAAAGACTGTACACAACTGTTTTCGACATTTAAAATAATAATGAATGTTTCTTGAGTATCAATCATCATATTAGAATAATTTCTGAAGGATCATGTGACAGTGACGACTGGAGTAATGATGCTGAAAACTCAGCTTTGATCACAGGAATAAATAACAGTTTAAAATATATTAAAATAGAAAGCAGCTGTTTTAAATTGGAATAATATTTTACAATATTACTGTTTTTGTTTGTATTTTTAATCAAATAAATGCAGCCTTGGTGAGCAGAAGAAACTTCTCTGTTATGTGCGCGCCACAGACTGCACGCACGTCCGCTTAGAGTTCCGCCTTTTGCCTTCCGTCAATATTACGTTATTAGAAAAATATTTTTTTAGAGAATCGATTTTTTGACATTTGTGAATCGATTCAGAATCGTCCACGTCCGCATCGCGATGCATCTAAGAATACATTTTTTCTCCCACCCCTAGATTTCATACAACAGGTTAATAAACAGTTACAATTAAGTCACTTACATTTTAGATGCAATGTTGACTGTTTTTGTTCTGTTTCAGCAGCGAAAATAGTTAAACAAAGATCACGGCAGAACCATCACGCATCACGTGTTTTCTCATAACTGAACGATTCAGCATTTTTAACGAATCGGTTGACTCAAAGATTGAATGATCAATCCATAAACATCTGTCTTAATCATGATCGACTCATTCGAACAAATCGTTTGAACGAATGAATCAATGACTCGCTTATTAAGATGGATGCCTGGCGACACCTAATGGCGGTTTAGTGTTGTTTAAAAGCATCATTCTTTCCCACATGTGTGTGATTTGTGTGTGCAACATTATCATTATTTTTCTTACACTATTATATTAGCGATTTAAAAGCACCCACTCGTGTCACGCGTCGATTAACCGTTGGGAAAATATCCTCAGACACATACCTAATACATGTATATTTAAATACAATATTGGCCTACCTGGTAAAAAGTTTTATATACTATTTTGATGTCCTTTTGGACACAAGAGGGCAGTATAGCCCTATGTTTGCTTTTTTGTTGAACCAAATAGCACTAAATAGCCTGTTTTAACTTTTTCATTCTTCTTGAATTGCAAAAACAGAATAAAATGGGTTTAGTTGTGATATTTGTATACTTTTATATAGAAATAAATGGTATATAATTACATTTTTAGAAGATTTTTAGTGTTTCCTTTTTGGACATTATTTAATCCCTCGCCATAGCAAAACCGTTTGAGATATTTATTATCCATTCACAATTTAGCATATTTAATGTAGTTTCATCATGTTGAAAAAGTTTGGTACGAATAAAATAAATAGTTTAAGAGGAGTGGCTAAAAATTCAGAGGCTGATTTTGCAAAAAAATTCACATTCAGACCAAAATATCTGACTTCCTGATGGCCAGAGCTATTGAATGTAAATTAGAAAGGTGTCCGGCTTGATGAGAACAATATACAAACTATTTTTTCTTTACTGTAGTTAAAACTAACCCCCCCACTTTTGTCAAAAGCATGTTGAAAGTGACACACTTCCTGCTGCCAGTTGGTGGCGCTATAACTTTGACTCACAATAGCTACATCCATCTGATCGGCCTCTTACCACGAACACACTGCTGAAGTTTCATCAAGATCAGTTAATGTATGCAGAAGTTATTCCACTTCCGTGTTTCTCTTTTCTCACCATAAATTCGATTCCTCGCCACAGCCAAACCGTTCGAGATATCAAAAATCCGTCCGCAATTTAGCATCCTCAAAGTCTTGACTACATGCACACCGAGTTTGAAGGGGACACGGTGAATTTTCTAGGAGGAGTATTTCACATTCCACAGCAAGCGTTTTCCAAACTAGGGCTGGGCGATATGGCTGAAAACTGTATCACGATATAAGTGTTTCATATCGGTCGATATCGATAATTATTGAATTTTTTTATAACATATTTAAAATAAGGACCAGTCCAGGAGACAAATATATTACATTTAAAGATTTTTTATTTTAAACTTAACCTACCTCTGATTATATTCCCATCAGTTATAAAGGCAGAAATGTCAACACGACCATGGAAAACTCAAAAGTCTAAAATCACAATGAACACTTAACAATTATCTCTTAACATTAAGGTGCAAAATTAAAGAATACGTAAGAAATGCTTTATAAAGGGGTGGGCGATATGGCAAAAATATAATATTACGATTTCTTTCTATAAATTCTATTAATCTATTTCTTTCTATTTTCTATAAATTATACATTGATACTTATTAAAGCTATTAATAAAGTTATTAGTCAAGAGCAGTGAGTGATTTTCTCTTTACATTTTGTTGTTTTATTAACATTAAAGGTATAGTTCTCCTAAAAATTCTAATTTTCATAATTTACTCTCTCACGTTGTTTTAAACTCGAATAAGTTTCTTTCTTCTGTTGAAAATAAAAGTTATTTGGAAGAATGACCAACAGTTGATGTACCCCAGTGACTTCCATAGTATATTTTTCTCCTATGGAAGTCAATGGGGACCAGCTACTGTTTGGATACCCACATTCTTCAAAATATTAATATTAGAAAATATTAGAAGGCAATTAATACAGGTTTGGAACAACATTAGAGTGCGTAAATAATGAGATAATTTTTATTTTTGGGTGAACTATCCTTTTAAGGACAAGCGGCAGCGTGTTTACTATTACTACTGTCTCTTTAAGAGCTGCGCGCGACGCGTCTGTTATACACGCATTTGACAAGCAGATTTTCTCTAAATTTTCTCAAGTTTGCTTTCACTTTAGACATATCCGACTAGTTTATGTAAACCTTGTGTGTATATAACAGTATTAGCAAAATAAGACTCGAAAGATAACTTAGTATTCAGGCGCTGGTAGACAGGCTTTTAGTGCATGTGAGCTTCACATGTATGCGCTGAGAAACGCACACGCTAGAACAGCGACGGTCTTGCATAATCTGCAGACGACATTGGTCTGACTACGGTCAGACTTTAAGTCAGGCGAGCTGACTTTTCCTGTTTTATCTAGTTACTAGAGAGTGAGTGCCTTTGTTCAAGCAAACTTGCTTTGCTGGTTTCTTCCGACGGGAAAAAAAAAAATTATCGAACGTTTTATCGAACACATTTTTTATTGATATTGATTACGTGTCTATCGCGATACATATCGTTATCGTTTTATCGCCCAGCCCTATTCCAAACAACCCATAATAGCCGACTTCCTGTTGGGCTGGCGTAAAACTTGACCGGGGTAAAGTTGTTCGGCCCGATGAGATCTATATGTGTACCGAGTTTCATATTAATTCATGCGAGCGTGTTTGATATATGGATCAAGTTTTAGAACCCCGTTCAAGGGGGCGCTGTTGAGCCCCCCAGCCACGCCCGGGTACCAGCTTCAGCCCGGCCCTGATGGCCGTGGGTTCTGACCTGTGTGCAAAGTTTCAAGAGTTTTTGAGCACGTTAAGGACCCCAAAAGCCCCTGAAACCTTGATTAACAATATAAAAGCAATAGTCAAATCCCCCCCTCCCCTCACACACACACAGACACAGAGAGAGGGAGAGAAAATTCTTCAGAAAATCCACATTCAAACCAAAATATCTCTCTTCCTGTTGGTCGGAGATGGTTCATGTAAATTAGAAAGTTGTCCGTCTTGATGAGAACAATACACATACCAAGTTTTGTTGCTGTTGATAAAACTAACCCCCCCACTTATGACTAAAGGTGGCGCTACTGAGCCCCTCACCACGCCCGTTTCTGAAACTTTGCACATGTCTACTGGATAATAAATGTGATGTGTCTGTCGAGTTTCATGCAATTTCAAGTATGTTAAGAGTCTCAAAAGCATAAAAAAAGAATATTAAAGTTTGATGCGTTGCCACGGCAACAGTATCTAAGATATCAATAATCCTTTCACAGGTTTACATCTGCCGTGTGTCTACATTGTACACATAAAGTTTGAAGCAAATCTGGTAAAAATAAGACAGTGATTTCAAAGCATTTTAATAGTGATGTACTTCCTGCTGCCTGTTGGTGGCGCTATAACTTTGACTCACAATAGTCACATCTGTGCGATCGGCCTCTTACAACGAACACACTGCTGAAGTTTCATCAAGATCAGTTAATGTATGCAGAAGTTATAACACACTTCCTGTTTCATTTTTTCGCCATAAATTCGTTTCCTCGCCACGGCCAAACCGTTCGAGATATCAAAAATCCGTCCGCAATTTAGCATCCTCAATGTCTTGACTTCATGCACACCGAGTTTGGAGGCGAATCGATGAATTCCCTAGGAGGAGTACATTAAATTCCACAGCATGCGTTTCCAAACAACCCTAAATAGCCGACTTCCTGTTGGGCTGGCGTAAAACTTAGAGCACGAAAGTTGTTCGGCCCGATGAGATCTATATGTGTACCGAGTTTCATATTATTACATGCAAGCGTGTCTGATTTATGGACAAGTGTTCGGATCCCGTTCCAGGGGGCGCTGTCGAGCCCCCCTGCCACGCCCGGGTACCAGCTTCAGTCCGGCCCTGATGGCCGCGGGTTCTGACCTGTGTGCAAAATTTCAAGAGTTTTCGAGCATGTTAAGGGCCCCAAAAGTGGCCGAAAGGTTGACAAAATAATAATAAATATAGCTGCGAGCAGCGATTACGGGCCCAAGCCGGTGGCACCGCAACCCCGGAGCCTTTAGTTACCTAAAGGCACCGGGGATGGCGGTGCCGCCGGCTTTGGCCCTCCATCGCTGCTCGCAGCTATATTTATATATATATATACACACACACATATATACATTATATATATATATTAGAGGTGGGCATAGATTAATTTTTTTAATCTAGATTAATCTAGATTAATTTTGAAATTAATCTAGATTAATCTAGATTAAAATGGCTCATTTGAATTCTGCCGAAGGCATTCAGAATATGTGTGCTACCCAAATAATGACTATAAAAGTAAGTCTTTGTGAACGGGTTTCTCAAGCCAGGTGGCGCATTAGACCAGGGGCTCATCTCCTGTTTCCAAAATGCATCACAAACTGCTTGAGAAAGCTGTTCTACTCATAGACTGTAAAGGTTACTACTGTACTGTTACCGTCCATAGGCAACATTAGGTAGGCCTATGTTATTATCAACTACTATAGGCTATCAATTAGGGATGGGCGATATGGCCTAAAATCCATATTGCAGCCTCTTGCGATAACGATATACAGTATATTGTAATAAAAAAAACCATTTCAGAACAGGTTACACAGACCCTGCTAAACAACTGCTAAATGTATTTTTTTAAAGGGTAGCCTATATGTAGTTTTGAGAACATATATTGTGCAAAACTGTGAGTATACAACATAATTTTGCAGATAAATAAAATTTAAGTACACTAGCTGCAGAGACTTAAGTAGGTCTAATGTTTATTATAGCTTTAAGCTTATGAAACCCCAAAATTAAAATGATAATATTGTCTAACTGATGTCTTTTCAGTTAAAAAGAAACACAACAACGATTCTTAAAATCGGGCGTAGACAGAGATTATGTGTTAACGTTACACCACTAAGATATATTGGAATGAGAATAATACGCGCGCGCTGGTAGGCTATTCAGTGATATCATGTTTCGTTTTGAATTTGAGGTGGTAGAACGGATTAGTCGTGTGTTAACTTACCGAACCGTTACCCCACACACTCTGTCTCGTTTGCTGCTGTTTGTCGGACGGCTTAAATCCGAACCAAGTCCAAATAATGGATGTTGCAGCTTTCACTTTCAGCCGTGTTTACTTAAGATGACGACGAATATGCGTTGCAGCCGGGTTTACCTCGCGGCCGCGGGTAGATTGCGTCATCATCTCCCAACCTTACAGTCTATGCTCCCAACCCAACTTGGGGAATAGATTAACGGCGATATTTTTTTTATCGCGCGATAAGAGTCTCGCGTTAACGCAGCGCGTTAACGCCGATAACGGCCCACCACTAATATATATATATATATATATATATAAATATCTATCTATCTATCTATCTATCTATCTATGTATATATATATATACACACACACACACACACACATACATATACATATACATATATATATATATATAAGACAGAAAATATTACTTGTCTTACCTTATTCTGATTTTATGATACACTCAAAATATTCCACAACAAATCCTTTAAATTTAATGTAAAAATAAAAACGAAAGTAAGCAGTGTTGGTCTCACGTAACCCTCTCATTAGAATCAAAATGTTTCAATATTTGCGATGTATTTGGATTCTAAACTATTCTTTATTATAGGCTTTGTACTTCACTCGTGTTCCAATATCGATGGAAAAAATCATCCTCTTCACACGCGTTATGTTGGCGATTCAAAAGCCCCCAGCGGTGTCACACGTCGATTAACCGGTGGTAAAATATTCTCACCGTCACTAGTATATTTTTATGTAGATACAATAGGCCTACCTGATTTTGAACACAAGAGAGCAGTATAGCCCTATGTATGACTTGACTTTTATGGGACTAAATAGTACAATTACTATTTTTAAACTTATAAATATTTATTAGATTGAAAAAAAAGAATAAAATGGGTTTAGTTGTGATATTTTTATACTTTTATATAGAAATAAATGGTGTTTAATTACATTTTTAGAAGATGAGGCTTTTAGTTTCCTTTTTGTACATTACTTTAGTCCCTCACTATAGAAAAACCGTTTGAGATGTTTAATATCCGTTCACAATTTAGCATCTTTAATGTGTTTTCATCATGTTGAAAAAGTTTGGTGTGAATAAAATAAACCAGTTAGGAAGAGTAGCTAAATACTCAGAGTCTGAAATATCCAAAAAATCCACATTCAAACCAAAATATCTGACTTCCTTTTGCTCTGAGCTAATAACTGTAAATTAGAAAGTTGTCCGGCTCGATGAGACCAACATATATTGTGATTTTTTTTAACTGTTGGTAAAACTAACCCCCCCACTTTTGTCAAAAACATTTTGAAAGTGACACACTTCCTGCTGCCAGTTGGTGGCGCTATAACTTTGACTCACAATAGTTACATCCATCTGATCGGCCTCTTACCACGAACACACTGCTGAAGTTTCATCAAGATCAGTTAATGTATGCAGAAGTTATTCCACTTCGTGTTTCTCTTTTCTCGCCATAAATTTGTTTCCTCGCCACGGCCAAACCGTTCGAGATATCAAAAATCCGTCCACAATTTAGCATCCTCAATGTCTTGACTTCATGCACACCGAGTTTGGTAGGGATGGGATGAATTCTCTAGGAGGAGTACTTCACATTCCACAGCAAGCGTTTTCCAAACATCCCATAATAGCCGACTTCCTGTTGGGCTGGCGTGAAACTTGACAGAGGGAAAGTTGTTCGGCCTGATGAGATCTAT
Source organism: Squalius cephalus (assembly GCF_949319135.1). Classification (NCBI taxonomy): domain Eukaryota; kingdom Metazoa; phylum Chordata; class Actinopteri; order Cypriniformes; family Leuciscidae; genus Squalius; species Squalius cephalus. The sequence goes on from NC_137126.1 coordinate 13,036,529, forward strand.
ATGTGTACCGAGTTTCATATTAATTCATGCAAGCGTGTTTGATATATGGACCAAGTTTTCAGACCCTGTTCAAGGTGGCGCTGTTGAACCCCCCTGCCACGCCCATTTCTGAAACTTTTCACATGTCTACTGGCTAATAAGTGTTATGTGTCTGTCGAGTTTCATCCAATTTCAAGCATGCGAAGAGTCTCAAAAGCATCCGAAAAGAATATTAAAGTTTGATGCGTTGCCGCGGCAACAGTATCTAAGATATAAATAATCCTTTCACAAGTCTACATCTGCCATGTATTTACATTATACACATAAAGTTTGAAGCAAATCGGGTAAAAATAAGAGGGTGATTTCAAAGCATTTTGAAAATGACAAACTTCCTGCTGCCAGTTGGTGGCGCTATAACTTTGACTCACAAAGGTCACATCTATGTGATCGGCCTCTTACAACGAATACACTGCTGAAGTTTCATCAAGATCAGTCAATGTATGCAGAAGTTATAACACACTTCCTGTGTCCCATTATTCGCCATAAATTCGTTTCCTCGCCACGGCCAAACCGTTCGAGATATCAAAAATCCGTCCGCAATTTAGCATCCTCAATGTCTTGACTTCATTCACACCTAGTTTGGTGGCGATCGGATGAATTCCCTAGTAGGAGTATTTCACATTCCATTGTATGCGTTTTCCAAACAACGTATAATAACCGACTTCCTTTTGGGCTGGTGTAAAACTTAGAGCACGAAAGTTGTTCGGCCCGATGAGATCTATATGTGGACTGAGTTTCATATTATTACATGCAAGCGTGTTTGATTTATGGACCAATTTTTCAGACACCATTCCAGGGGGCGCTGTCGAGCCCCCGTGCCACGCCCGGGTACCAGCTTCAGTCCGGCCCTGATGGCCGCAGGTTCTGACGTGTGTGCAAAATTTCAAGAGTTTTTGAGCATGTTAAGGGCCCCAAAAGTGCCCAAGAAGTAGAAAAAAATAAAAAAAATAATAATAAATATAGCTGCGAGCAGCGATTACGGGCCCAAGCCGGTGGCACCGCAACCCCGGTGCCTTTAGTTATATACATACATACATACACACACATACATATATATATATATATATTTTTTTTTTTGTTCAAAAGTTTGGGGTCAGTAAGATTTTTAATGTTTTTAGGAGAAGTCTCTTCTGCTCACCAAGGCTGCATTTATTGATTAAAAATACAAACAAAAACAGTAATATTGTGAAATATTATTCCAATTTAAAACAGCTGTTTTCAATTTTTAAATATTTTACATAGTAATTCATTTCTGTGATCAAAGTTGAGTTTTCAGCATCATTACTCCAGTCTTCAGTGTCACATGATCCTTCAGAAATCATACTAATATGATGATTGATGCTCAATAAATATTCATTATTATTTTCAATGTTGAAAACAGTTGTGTACAGATTTTTTTTTTTCAAAATGCTTTGATGAATGTAAAGTTCAAAAGAACAGCATATATTTCAAATATATATATTTTTAACATTATAAATGTCTTTACTGTAACTGTTGATCAGTTTAACTCATCCTTCATAAATAAAAGTACTGATTTATTTTATTTATTTCCCCAAAAAATAAAATTTTAATTATTACTAACCCAAAACTTTTGAGCGGTAGTGTTTAACGTTACAAAAGCTTTAGATTTCAGATAAATGCTGTTCTTTTGAACTTTCTATTCATCAAAGACTGTACACAACTGTTTTCGACATTTAAAATAATAATGAATGTTTCTTGAGTATCAATCATCATATTAGAATAATTTCTGAAGGATCATGTGACAGTGACGACTGGAGTAATGATGCTGAAAACTCAGCTTTGATCACAGGAATAAATAACAGTTTAAAATATATTAAAATAGAAAGCAGCTGTTTTAAATTGGAATAATATTTTACAATATTACTGTTTTTGTTTGTATTTTTAATCAAATAAATGCAGCCTTGGTGAGCAGAAGAAACTTCTCTGTTATGTGCGCGCCACAGACTGCACGCACGTCCGCTTAGAGTTCCGCCTTTTGCCTTCCGTCAATATTACGTTATTAGAAAATATTTTTTTAGAGAATCGATTTTTTGACATTTGTGAATCGATTCAGAATCGTCCACGTCCGCATCGCGATGCATCTAAGAATACATTTTTTCTCCCACCCCTAGATTTCATACAACAGGTTAATAAACAGTTACAATTAAGTCACTTACATTTTAGATGCAATGTTGACTGTTTTTGTTCTGTTTCAGCAGCGAAAATAGTTAAACAAAGATCACGGCAGAACCATCACGCATCACGTGTTTTCTCATAACTGAACGATTCAGCATTTTTAACGAATCGGTTGACTCAAAGATTGAATGATCAATCCATAAACATCTGTCTTAATCGACTCATTCGAACGAATGAATCAATGACTCGCTTATTAAGATGGATGCCTGGCGACACCTAATGGCGGTTTAGTGTTGTTTAAAAGCATCATTCTTTCCCACATGTGTGTGATTTGTGTGTGCAACATTATCATTATTTTTCTTACACTATTATATTAGCGATTTAAAAGCACCCACTCGTGTCACACGTCGATTAACCGGTGGGAAAATATCCTCAGACACATCCCTAATACATGTATATTTAAATACAATATTGGCCTACCTGGTAAAAAGTTTTATATACTATTTTGATGTCCTTTTGGACACAAGAGGGCAGTATAGCCCTATGTTTGCTTTTTTGTTGAACCAAATAGCACTAAATAGCCTGTTTTAACTTTTTCATTCTTCTTGAATTGCAAAAACAGAATAAAATGGGTTTAGTTGTGATATTTGTATACTTTTATATAGAAATAAATGGTATATAATTACATTTTTAGAAGATTTTTAGTGTTTCCTTTTTGGACATTATTTAATCCCTCGCCATAGCAAAACCGTTTGAGATATTTATTATCCGTTCACAATTTAGCATATTTAATGTAGTTTCATCATGTTGAAAAAGTTTGGTACGAATAAAATAAATAGTTTAAGAGGAGTGGCTAAAAATTCAGAGGCTGATTTTGCAAAAAAATCCACATTCAGACCAAAATATCTGACTTCCTGATGGCCAGAGCTATTGAATGTAAATTAGAAAGTTGTCCGGCTTGATGAGAACAATATACAAACTATTTTTTCTTTACTGTAGTTAAAACTAACCCCCCCACTTTTGTCAAAAGCATGTTGAAAGTGACACACTTCCTGCTGCCAGTTGGTGGCGCTATAACTTTGACTCACAATAGCTACATCCATCTGATCGGCCTCTTACCACGAACACACTGCTGAAGTTTCATCAAGATCAGTTAATGTATGCAGAAGTTATTCCACTTCCGTGTTTCTCTTTTCTCGCCATAAATTCGATTCCTCGCCACAGCCAAACCGTTCGAGATATCAAAAATCCGTCCGCAATTTAGCATCCTCAATGTCTTGACTACATCCACACCGAGTTTGAAGGGGGCACGGTGAATTTTCTAGGAGGAGTATTTCACATTCCACAGCAAGCGTTTTCCAAACAACCCATAATAGCTGACTTCCTGTTGGGCTGGCGTAAAACTTGACCGGGGTAAAGTTGTTCGGCCCGATGAGATCTATATGTGTACCGAGTTTCATATTAATTCATGCGAGCGTGTTTGATATATGGATCAAGTTTTAGAACCCCGTTCAAGGGGGCGCTGTTGAGCCCCCCAGCCACGCCCGGGTCCCAGCTTCAGCCCGGCCCTGATGGCCGTGGGTTCTGACCTGTGTGCAAAGTTTCAAGAGTTTTTGAGCACGTTAAGGACCCCAAAAGCCCCTGAAACCTTGATTAACAATATAAAAGCAATAGTCAAATCCCCCCCTCCCCTCACACACACACAGACACAGAGAGGGAGAGAAAATTCTTCAGAAAATCCACATTCAAACCAAAATATCTCTCTTCCTGTTGGTCAGAGATGGTTCATGTAAATTAGAAAGTTGTCCGTCTTGATGAGAACAATACACATACCAAGTTTTGTTGCTGTTGATAAAACTAACACCCCCACTTATGACTAAAGGTGGCGCTACTGAGCCCCTCACCACGCCCGTTTCTGAAACTTTGCACATGTCTACTGGATAATAAATGTGATGTGTCTGTCGAGTTTCATGCAATTTCAAGTATGTTAAGAGTCTCAAAAGCATAAAAAAAGAATATTAAAGTTTGATGCGTTGCCACGGCAACAGTATCTAAGATATCAATAATCCTTTCACAGGTTTACATCTGCCGTGTGTCTACATTGTACACATAAAGTTTGAAGCAAATCTGGTAAAAATAAGACAGTGATTTCAAAGCATTTTAATAGTGATGTACTTCCTGCTGCCTGTTGGTGGCGCTATAACTTTGACTCACAATAGTCACATCTGTGCGATCGGCCTCTTACAACGAACACACTGCTGAAGTTTCATCAAGATCAGTTAATGTATGCAGAAGTTATAACACACTTCCTGTTTCATTTTTTCGCCATAAATTCGTTTCCTCGCCACGGCCAAACCGTTCGAGATATCAAAAATCCGTCCGCAATTTAGCATCCTCAATGTCTTGACTTCATGCACACCGAGTTTGGAGGCGAATCGATGAATTCCCTAGGAGGAGTACATTAAATTCCACAGCATGCGTTTCCAAACAACCCTAAATAGCCGACTTCCTGTTGGGCTGGCGTAAAACTTAGAGCACGAAAGTTGTTCGGCCCGATGAGTTCTACATGTGTACCGAGTTTCATATTATTACATGCAAGCGTGTCTGATTTATGGACACGTGTTCGGATCCCGTTCCAGGGGGCGCTGTCGAGCCCCCCTGCCACGCCCGGGTACCAGCTTCAGTCCGGCCCTGATGGCCGCGGGTTCTGACCTGTGTGCAAAGTTTCAAGAGTTTTCGAGCATGTTAAGGGCCCCAAAAGTGCCCGAAAGGTTGACAAAATAATAATAATAATAATAATAATAATAATAATAATAATAATAATCCTACCGAAAACAATAGGGCCTTCGCCCTTTCAGGGCTTGGGCCCTAAATATAGCTGCGAGCAGCGATTACGGGCCCAAGCCGGTGGCACCGCAACCCCGGAGCCTTTAGTTACCTAAAGGCACCGGGGATGGCGCTGCCGCCGGCTTTGGCCCTCCATCGCTGCTCGCAGCTATATTTATATATATATATATATATTACACACACACGTATATACATTATATATATATATATATATATATATATATATATATAGATAGATAGATAGATAGATATTTATCTATCTATGTATATATATATATATAGATAGATAGATAGATAGATATTTATCTATCTATGTATATATATATATATATATATATATATATATATATACACACACACACACACATACATATACATATACATATATATATATATATATATATAAGACAGAAAATATTACTTGTCTTACCTTATTCTGATTTTATGATACACTCAAAATATTCTACAACAAATCCTTTAAATTTAATGTAAAAATAAAAACGAAAGTAAGCAGTGTAGGTCTCACGTAACCCTCTCATTAGAATCAAAATGTTTCAATATTTGCGATGTATTTGGATTCTAAACTATTCTTTATTATAGGCTTTGTACTTCACTCGTGTTCCAATATCGATGGAAAAAATCATCCTCTTCACACGCGCAAAAATGTGCTTGGAAACATCACAGTGGAGCTCTGCTTTCTGTGAATGGTACAAATTGTACTACTGACTATTTAAACAGAGCAGTGTAATTCGTTTATGTTAGGTTGACTATTTTTATTATTATATTGTATTAGGGCTATAATGAACAGGCTGCGATGTCAAGATTGCAATTCTGGAATGTGTGTGTGTGTGTGACGCGGTTGCGGTTGAACAGTGGACACAAAAACATAAATAAAATGTTTTAGTTAATTCCTACATCCATAGGAATACATTGAAAATGCTCGCTCTACTCCGCACCATTATCAATGTCTGTGCGGACGTCTGTATTTTACTAGTATACTATAGTTAGCGATTTAAAAGCCCTCAGCGGTGTCACACGTCGATTAACCGGTGGGAAAATTTTATCACAGTCACATCCCTAATATATTTATATATAAATACAATAGGCCTACCTGAAAGAGAAGTTTACTTGCCCGACCAGAGTATAGCCTGATTAGAATGTCAATAACAAAAAAATAACTTGGGAGTCACTAAAACGAGACATTATTCTAATTTCATTACATTCATTTTAAGTTGCAATCAGCAGTTAAAAATGAATGTATTACTGATCAATGGTAACAAGGTTGCACTGCTGAGGCTCATGCTGCTTCTCCAGGAGAATTGTAAACAAATGAGCGCAGCACACAAAAAAGCAAACCAGTTAACAACATACTGACTATAAAAATTACAAATATGGAGTTTTTATATATTTTATAACATATGATAGAGTTAAGCAACCTCACTTGACGAGTAGGCAACTATTTCCTGAATACAATCACGATTGAAACTGTGACATTGATTTCATACAACAGGTTAATAAACAGTTACAATTAAGTCACTTACATTTTAGATGCAATATTGACTGTTTTTGTTCTGTTTCAGCAGCAAAAATAGTTAAACAAAGATCACAGCAGAACCATTGCGCATCTCACAGCAACTTGTTTTCTCATTACTGAATGATTCAGCATTTTGAAACGAATCGGTTGACTTAAAGATTCAATGGTCAATCCATAAACATCTGTCTCAATCATGAATGACTCAGTCATTGGAACGAATCGTTTGAACGAATGAATCAATGACTCGCTCATTAAGATGGTCGCCTGGCGACACCTAATGGCGGTTTAGTGTTATGTTTAAAAGTATCATTTTTTTCAACGTGCACCATTATCAATGTCCGTGCGGACGTCCGTTTTTTACTTTCACTTTTATATTAGCGATTTAAAAGCACCCGCTCGTGTCACACGTCGATTAACCGATGGGAAAATATCCTCACAGTCATATACCTAATAAATTTATATTTAAATACAATAGGCCTACCTAGTAAAACGTTTTATATACTATTTTGATATCCTTTTGGACACAAGAGGGCAGTATAGCCCTATGTTTGCTTTTTTGTTGAACCAAATAGCACTAAATAGCCTGTTTTTAACTTTTTCATACTTCTTGAATTGCAAAAACAGAATAAAATAGGTTTAGTTCTAATATTTGTATAATTTTATATAAAAATAAATGGTGTATAATTACATTTTTAGAAGTTATGAGATGTTTCCTGCTTCCTTTTTGACATTAATTTAATCCCTCGCCATAGCAAAACCGTTTGAGATATTCAATATCCGTTTACAATTTAGCATCATTAATATATTTTTATCATGTTGAAAAAGTTTGGTGGGAACAAAATAAACCTTTTAGAAGGAGTAACTAAAAACTCAGAGGCTGATTTAACAAAAAATCCATATTCAGACCAAAATATCTGACACCCTGTTGGTCGTAGCTAATAACTGTCAATTAGAAAGTTGTCCGGCTCGATGAGACCAATATACGTACTGATTTTTGTAATTGTGGGTAAAACTAACCCCCCCACTTTTGTCAAAAACATTTTGAAAGTGACACACTTCCTGCTGCCAGTTGGTGGCGCTATAACTTTGACTCACAATAGTCACATCCATCTGATCGGCCTCTTACCACGAACACACTGCTGAAGTTTCATCAAGATCAGTTAATGTGTGCAGAAGTTATAACACTTCGTGTTTCTCTTTTCTCGCCATAAATTCGTGTCCTCGCCACGGCCAAACCGTTTGAGATATCAAAAATCCGTCCGCAATTTAGCATCCTCAATGTCTTGACTTCATGCACACCGAGTTTGGTGGCGATTTAATTAATTCTCTAGGAGAAGTGTTTCAAATTCCACAGCAAGCGTTCTCCAAACAACCCATAATTGCTGACTTCCTGTTGGGCTGGCATAAAATTTAGAGCACGAAAGTTGTTCGGCCCGATGAGATCTATATGTGTACCGAGTTTCATATCATTACATGCAAGTGTGTTTGATTTATGGACAAGTGTTCGGATCCCGTTCCAGGGGGCGCTGTTGAGCCCCCCTGCCACGCCCGGGTACCAGCTTCAGCCCGGCCCTGATGGCCGCGGGTTCTGACCTGTGTGCAAAGTTTCAAGAGTTTTCGAGCACGTTAAAGGCCCCAAAAGACCCTGAAACCTTGAAAAACAGGAATTTTAAACAAATCTCACTCAAAAGACAAATCCCCCCACCCCTCACACACACAGAGACGCAGAGGCAGAGAGAGAGAGGGAGAGAATTCTCCAAAAAATCACATTCAAACCAAAATATCTCACTTCCTGTTGGTCACAGCTTATGACTATAAATTAGAAAGTTGTCCGGCTTGATGAGAACAATATACATAACGATTTTTGTGACTCTACTTAAAACTAAGCTCCCATTTTTGACTAAAGGTGGCGCTACTGAGCCCCTCACCACGCCCGTTTCTGAAACTTTGCACATGTCTACTGGATAATAAATGTGATGTGTCTGTCGAATTTCATCCAATTTCAAGTATGTTAAGAGACTCAAAAGCATCTGAAAAGAATATTAAAGTTTGATGCGTTGCCACGGCAACAGTATTTAAGATATCAATAAACCTTTCACAGGTCTACATCTGCCGTGTGTCTACATTATACACATAAAGTTTGAAGCAAATCGGGTAAAAATAAGAGGGTGATTTCAAAGCATTTTGAAAGTGACACACTTCCTGCTGCCAGTTGGTGGCGCTATAACTTTGACTCACAATAGTCACATCCATGTGATCGGCCTCTTACAACGAACACACTGCTGAAGTTTAATCAAGATCAGTTAATGTATGCAGAAGTTATAACACACTTCCTGTTTCCATTATTCGCCATAAATTCGTGTCCTCGCCACGGCCAAACCGTTCGAGATATCAAAAATCCGTCCGCAATTTAGCATCCTCAATGTCTTGACTTCATGCTGACTGAGTTTGGAGGCGAATGGATGAGTTCCCTAGGAGGAGTACATTAAATTCCACAGCATGCGTTTTCAAACAACCCATAATAGCCGACTTCCTGTTGGGCTGGCGTAAAAAGTAAAAGTACGAAAGTTGTTTGGCCCGATGAGATCTATATGTGTATTGAGTTTCATATTATTACATGCAAGCGTGTCTGATTTATGGACCAAGTTTCCGGACCCCGTTCAAGGGGGCGCTGTTGAGCCCCCCTGCCACGCCCGGGTACCAGCTTCAGCCCGGCCCTGATGGCCGCAGGTTCTGACCTGTGTGCAAAATTTCAAGAGTTTTCGAGCATGTTAAAGGCCCCAAAAGTGCCCGAAAGGTTGACAGAAAAATAAGAATAAATATAGCTGCGAGCAGCGATTACGGGCCCAAGCCGGTGGCACCGCAACCCCGGTGCCTTTAGTTACCTAAAGGCACCGGGGTGGCGGTACCGCCGGCTTTGGCCCTTCATCGCTGCTCGCAGCTATATATATATATATATATATATATATATATATATATATATATATATATATATATATATACACACACATATACATATATACACATAAACATATATAAATATATAAAAGACAGAAAATATTACTTGACTTACCTTATTCTGATTTTATGATGCACTCAAAATATTCCACAACAAATCCTTTAAATTTAATGTAAAAAAAAAAACGAAAGTAAGCAGTGTTGGGCTCACGTAACCCTCTCATTAGAATCAAAATGTTTCAACATTTGCCATGTATTTGGATGCTAAACTATTCTTTATTATAGGCTTTGTACTTCACTCGTGTTCCAATATCGACGGAAAAAAGCATCCTCTTCACACGCGCAAAAATGTACTTGGAAACATCACAGTGGAGCGGTGCTTACTGTGAATGTACGAATTGTACTACTGACTATTAAGAGCAGTGTAATTTTTATATGTTAGGTTGACTATTTTATTACTATATTTTATTAAGTCTACAATGAACAGGCTGCGATGTCAAGATTGCAATGCTGGAATGTGTGTGTGTGTGTGTGTTCATGTTTTTCTATCCCGGTGGGGACTTCAACCAGAATGCACACAGACTCATGGGGCCTTGTGTCACAGTGGGGACCTAAATAGAGGTCCCCATGGGTAAACAAGCTTATAAATCATACAGAATGAGTTTTTTTGGAAATGTAAAAATGCAGAAAGTTTTCTGTGATGGGTAGGTTTAGGGGTAGGGTTAGTGTAAGGAGATAGAATATACAGTTTGTACAGTATAAAAATCATTAAGTCTATGGAGAGTCCCCACAAAGATAGTAAACCGTGTGTGTGTGTGTGGCGTGGGCGCGATTGAAGAGTGGACACATAAAAACATAGTCCGTCATTATACAGGACGACATTCAAACTGCAAAGTGTTAACTTATATTTGTGTACAGTCGCAATAACATTGTGCTTTTGTAAAATAATTTCAAGCAATCCACCCCCTGAAAGGCGCTAATTTTAAAATGAAACTAAAATGCTCACGACTGCACGGGCATTCATAACGGTGCGCGTCCACAGCGAGGAACGAGCAGAACAGAGTAAACGTTTTTCAGTTAATTCCTACTTCCATAGGAATTCATTTGAAATGCTCGCTCAACCACTATCAATGTCAGTGCAGATGAACATATTTTACTTTCGCTTTTAAGTTGGCGATTCAAAAGCCCCCAGGGGGTGTCACACGTTGATTAACCGGTGGTAAAATATTCTCACCGTCATATACCTAGTATATTTTTATATAGATACAATAGGCCTACCTGATTTTGAACACAAGAGGGCAGTATAGCCCTATGTATGACTTGATTTTATGGGACTAAATAGTACAATTACTATTTTTAAACTTATACATAATTCTTAAATTTAAAAAAAAAGAATAAAATGGGTTTAGTTGTGATATTTGTATACTTTTATATCGAAATAAATGGTGTATAATTACATTTTTGAAGATATGAGGCTTTTACTGTTTCCTTTTTGTACATTACTTTAATCCCTTGCCATAGCAAAACCGTTTGAGATATTCAATATCCGTTCACAATTTAGCATCTTTAATGTATTTTCATCATGTTGAAAAAGTTTGGTGTGAATAAAATAAACCACTTAGCAGGAGTGGGTAAAAATGCAGAGGCTGAATTTGCAAATAAATCCACATTCAAACCAAAATATCTGACTTCCTGTTGGTCCAAGCTAATGACTGTAAATTAGAAAGTTGTCCAGCTCGATGAGACCAATATACTTACTGATTTTTGTAATTGTGGGTAAACCTAACCCCCCCACTTTTGTCAAAAACATTTTGAAAGTGACACACTTCCTGCTGCCAGTTGGTGGCGCTATAACTTTGACTCACAATATGTACATCCATCTGATCGGACTCTTATCATGAACACACTGTTGACATTTCATCAATATCAGTTAATGTGTGCAGAAGTTATAACACTTTGTGTTTCTCTTTTCTCGCCATAAATTCGTGTCCTCGCCACGGCCAAACCGTTCGAGATATCAAAAATCCGTCCCCAATTTAGCATCCTCAATGTCTCGACTTCATGCCAACCGAGTTTGGAGGCGAATGGATGAATTTCCTAGGAGGAGTACATCAAATTCCACAGCATGCGTTTCCAAACAACCCATAATAGCCGACTTCCTGTTGGGCGGAGCTAATAACTTAGAGTGCGGAAGTTGTTCGGCCCGATGAGATCTATATGTGTACAGAGTTTCATATTAATTCATGCAAGCGTGTTTGATATATGGACCAACTTTTCAGACCGTGTCCAAGGGGGCGCTGTTGAGCCCCCCTGCCACGCCCGGGTACCAGCTTCAGCCCGGCCCTGATGACCGTGGGTTCTGACCTGTGTGAAAAGTTTCAAGAGTTTTTAAGCAAGTTAAGGGCCCCAAAAGCCCCTGAAACCTTGAAAAACAAAGATTAAATGGAATATACAACCCCCCCCCCCCCAGACACACAGAGAGAGAGAGAAAATTCTCCATAAAATCCACATTCAAACCAAAATATCTGACTTCCTGGTGGTCTGAGGTTATGACTGTAAATTAGAAAGTTGTCCGGTTTGATAAGAACAATACACCTACCAAGTTTTGTGATTTTATGAAAAACTAAGCCCCCATTTTTGACTAAAGGTGGCGCTACTGAGCCATTTCACCACGCCCGTTTCTGAAACTTTGCACATGTCTACTGGATAATAAATGTGATGTGTCTGTCGAGTTTCATGCATTTTCAAGCATGTGAAGAGTCTCAAAAGCATCCGAAAAGAATATTAAAGTTTAATGCGTTGCCACGGCAACAGTATCTAAGATATCAATAATCCTTTCACAGGTCTACATCTGCCGTGTGTTTACATTATACACATAAAGTTTTAAGCAAATCGGGTAAAAATAAGAGGGTGATTTCAAAGCATTTTGAAAGTGACACACTTCCTGTTGCCAGTTGGTGGCGCTATAACTTTGACTCACAAATGTCACATCCATGTGATCGGCCTCTTACAACTAACACACTGCTGAAGTTTCATCAAGATCAGTTAATGTATGCAGAAGTTATAACACACTTCCTGTTTGAATTATTCGCCATAAATTCGTTTCACTGCCACGGCCAAACCGTTCGAGATATCAAAAATCCGTCCGCAATTTAGCATCCTCAATGTCTTGACTTCATGCCGAGCGAGTTTGGAGGCGAATGGATGAATTTCCTAGGAGGAGTACATCAAATTCCACAGCATGCGTTTCCAAACAACCCATAATAGCTGACTTCCTGTTGGTCTGGCGTAAAACTTAGAGCACGAAAGTTGTTCGGCCCGATGAGGTCTATATGTGTACCGAGTTTCATATTATTACATGCAAGCGTGTCTGATTTATGGACAAGTGTTCGGATCCCGTTCCAGGGGGCGCTGTCGAGCCCCCCTGCCACGCCCGGGTACCAGCTTCAGCCCGGCCCTGATGGCCGCGGGTTCTGACCTGTGTGCAAAATTTCAAGAGTTTTCGAGCATGTTAAGGGCCCCAAAAGTGCCCGAAAGGTTGACAAAATAATAATAATAATAATAATAATAATAATAATAATAATCCTACCGAAAACAATAGGGCCTTCGCCCTTTCAGGGCTTGGGCCCTAAATATAGCTGCGAGCAGCGATTACGGGCCCAAGCCGGTGGCACCGCAATCCTGGTGCCAGGGTGGCGGTACCGCCGGCTTTGGCCCTCCATCGCTGCTCGCAGCTATATTTATATTTATATATATATATACACACACACACACACACACACACATACATATATATATATATATATATATATATATATATATACACACACACATACATATATATATAAATAAATTTAAGGGACAAGACACAGATAATTTTACTTGCCTGACCTGATTAGAACAAAGGAAAAAAATAAAATAAAATAATAAGTAGGGGATCACTAAATCGAGAGAATATTCTGATTTTATGATACACTCAAAATATTCCACAACAAATCCTTTAAATGTAATGATATTCAGAACGGAACAAGAATAAAAAATAAAAAATAAACTATAAACAAAGCCAAAACGAAAAAATAAATATAATAAAAAAATTAAATTTCAAGCAATCCATGGCATGATTTCTTTATTTTTTGGACTAAAACATTCTGGCTTTTTTTAAACTCAAACATAATTCTTAAATTGAATAATAATAATAATAAAAGAATAAAATGGGTTTAGTTCTGATTTCGTTGAAATCGCTCGCTCTCCGTACCTAACTTTTCCTGAATACAATCACAATTGAAACTGTGACATTGATTTCATCCAACAGGATATTAACAGTTAAAATGAAGTCATTTACATTTTAGATACAATATTGACTGTTTTTGTTCTGTTTCAGCAGCGAAAATAGTTAAACAAAGATCACAGAAGAACGCATTTCACAGGAACGTGTTTTCTCATAACTGAATGATTCAGCATTTTGAACGAATTGGTTGACTCAAAGATTGAATGATCAATCCATAAACATCTGTTTATGTTTATGGATTGGATGTTTATGGATCCATGTTTATGGATCTGTATATGTTTATGGATTACGAATCGTTTGAACGAATGAATCAATGACTCGCTCATTAAGACGGTCACTTGGCGACATCTAATGGCGGTTTAGTGTGTGATTTGTGTGTGCACCATTATAAATGTCCGTGCGGACGTCCGTATTTTTCTTTCACTTTTATATTAGCGATTTAAAAGCACCCGCTCGTGTCACACACGTCGATTAACCGGTGGGAAAATATCCTCAGACACATACCTAATAAATGTATATTTAAATACATTATTGGCCTAGCTGGTAAAAAGTTTTATATATTATTTTGATGTCCTTTTGGACACAAGAGGGCAGTATAGCCCTATGTATGACTTGAATTTTTTTTTTACTTTACTGTTTTAAAATTTAGAATAAAATTAGAATAAAATTATTTTTAAAATCAGAATAAAATGGGTTTAGTTGTGATATTTGTATACTTTTATATAGAAATAAATGGTATAAAATTACATTTTTAGAAGATTTGAGGCTTTTAGTGCCTTTTGGAGGCTGATTTTGCAAAAAATCCACATTCAAACCAAAATATCTGACTTCCTGATGGTCGGAGCTAATGACTTTAAATTAGAAAGTTGTCCGGGTCGATGAGATCAACATACGTACTGAGTTGTGCTACTGTAGGTAAAACGACCCCCCCCCACTTTTGTCAAAAGCATTTTGAAAGTGACACATTTCCTGCTGCCAGTTGGTGGCGCTTTAACTTTGACACACAATAGTTACATCCATCTGATCGGCCTCTTACCATGAACAAACTGCTGAAGTTTCATCAAGATCAGTTAATGTATGCATTAGTTATAACACTTCGTGTTTCTCTTTTCTCGCCATTAATTCGTTTCCTCGCCACAGCCAAACCGTTCGAGATATCAAAAATCCGTCCGCAATTTAGCATCCTCAATGTCTTGACTTCACGCTGACCGAGTTTGGTGGGGATCGGATGAATTTTGTAGGAGGAGTACATTAAATTCCACAGCATGCGTTTTTCAAACAACGCATAATAGCTGACTTCCTGTTGGGCGGAGCTAATAACATAGAGCACGGAAGTTGTTCGGCCCGATGAGATCTATATGTGTACCGAGTTTCATATTAATTCATCCAAGCGTGTTTGATATATGGACCAAGTTTTCGGACCCCATTCAAGGGGGCGCTGTTGAGCCCCCCTGCCACGCCCGGGTACCAGCTTCAGCCCGGCCCTGATGGCCGCGGGTTCTGACCTGTGTGCAAAGTTTCAAGAGTTTTCGAGCACGTTAAGGGCCCCAAAAGCCCCTGAAACCTTGAAAAACAATTATAAAAGCAAATCTCTCCTAACAGACAAATCCCCCACACCCCACACACACACACTGAGATACAGATACAGAGAGAGAGAGAGAGAGAATTCTCCAAAAAATCACATTCAAACCAAAATATCTCACTTTCTGTTGGTCAGAGCTTATGACTATGAATTAGAAAGTTGTCCGGCTTGATGAGAACAATATACATACCAAGTTTTAAGTCTCTATGTAAAACTAAGCCCCCATTTTTGACTAAAGGTGGCGCTACTGAGCCCCTCACCACGCCCGTTTCTGAAACTTTGCACATGTCTACTGGATAATAAATGTGATGTGTCTGTCGAGTTTCATGCATTTTCAAGCATGTGAAGAGTCTCAAAAGCATCCGAAAATAATATTGATGTTTGATGCGTTGCCACGGCAACAGTATCTAAGATATCAATAATCCTTTCACAGGCCTACATCTGCCGTGTGTCTACATTATACACATAAAGTTTGAAGCAAATCGGGTAAAAATAAGAGGGTGATTTCAAAGCATTTTGAAAGTGACACACTTCCTGTTGCCAGTTGGTGGCGCTATAACTTTGACTCACAATAGTCACATCCATCTGATCGGCCTCTTACAACGAACACACTGCTGAAGTTTAATCAAGATCAGTTAATGTATGCTGAAGTTATAACACACTTCCTGTTTCCATTATTCGCCATAAATTCGTTTCCTCACCACGGCCAAACCGTTCGAGATATCAAAAATCCCCTGGCAATTTTTCATCCTCAATGTCTTGACTTCATGCTGACCGAGTTTGGAGACGATTAGATGAATTCCCTAGGAGGAGTACATTAAATTCCACAGCATGCGTTTCCAAACAACCCATAATAGTCGACTTCCTGTTGGGCTGGCGTAAAACTTAGAGCACGAAAGTTGTTCGGCCCGATGAGATCTATATCTGTTCCGAGATTCATATTATTACATGCAAGTGTGTTTGATTTATGGACAAGTGTTCGGATCCCGTTCCAGGGGGCGCTGTTGAGCCCCCCTGCCACGCCCGGGTACCAGCTTCAGCCCGGCCCTAATGGCCGCGGGTTCTGACCTGTGTGCAAAGTTTCATGAGTTTTTGAGCATGTTAAAGGCCCCAAAAGCCCCCGAACCCTTGAACAACAATAATAATAATAATAATAATAATAATAATAATAATAATAATCCTACCGAAAACAATAGGGCCTTCGCCCTTTCAGGGCTTGGGCCCTAATAATAAACAGAGCAATTCCAAGAGGGTCCTCACACCATCGGTGCTCGGGCCCTAAATATAGCTGCGAGCAGCGATTACGGGCCCAAGCCGGTGGCACCGCAACCCCGGTGCCTTTAGTTACCTAAAGGCACCGGGGTGGCGGTACCGCCGGCTTTGGCCCTCCATCGCTGCTCGCAGCTATATTTATATATATATATGTATTTATATATGTGTGTAAATATATATATATATATATACCGTTCGAAAGTTTGGGGTCAGGAAGATTTTTAATGTTTTTAGGAGAAGTCTCTTCTGCTCACCAAGGCTGCATTTATTTGATTAAAAATACAAACAAAAACAGTAATATTGTGAAATATTATTCCAATTTAAAACAGCTGTTTTCTATTTTAAAATATTTTACACTGTAATTAATTTATGTGATCAAAGCTGAGTTTTCAGCATCATTACTTACATCATTACACTATCTTCAGTGTCACATGATCCTTCAGAAATCATTCTAATATGATGATTGATGGTCAATAAATATTAATTATTATTTTCAATGTTGAAAACAGTTGTGTACAGATTTTTTTTCAAAATGTGTTGATGAATGTAATGTTCAAAACAACAGCATTTATTTCAAATATAATTTTTTTTAACATTTTAAATGTCTGTACTGTAACTTTTGATCAGTTTAACTCATTCTCGATTAATAAAAGTATTGATTTATTTTATTTCTTTCCCCCAAAAATAAAATTAAAATTATTACTGACCCCAAACTTCTGAACGGTAGTGTTTAATGTTACAAAAGCTTTAGATTTCAGATAAATGCTGTTCTTTTGAACTTATTATTCATCAAAGACTGTACACAACTGTTTTCGACATTTAAAATAATAATGAATGTTTCTTGAGCATCAATCATCATATTAGAATATTTTCTGAAGGATCATGTGACAGTGACGACTGGAGTAATGATGCTGAAAACTCAGCTTTGATCACAGGAATAAATAACAGTTTAAAATATATTAAAATAGAAAGCAGCTGTTTTAAATTGGAATACTATTTTACAATATTACTGTTTTTGTTTGTATTTTTAATCAAATAAATGCAGCCTTGGTGAGCAGAAGAAACCTCGCTTAAAAATCTTACTGACCCCAAATTTTTGAACAGTAGTGTATATATATTATATAAAAATGTAATGGATAAGACACAGATAGTTTTACTTGCCTGACCTGATTAGAACAATGAAAAAACTTAAATGAAAAAATAACTTGGGAATCTCTAAAACGAGGGCACGATTAAACAGTGGACACATAAAAACATACTCTGTCATTTTGTTCAGAACATCATTCAAACTGCAAAGTGTTAACTTATATTTTTGTACAGTAGCAATAAAACACAACATTGTGCTTTTTTTAAATACATTCAAGCAATCCTCCCCGAAAATGAAACTAAAATGCTCACGGCTGCACAGGCATTCATAATGGTGCGCGTCCTCAGCGAGGAACGAGCAGAACAGAGTCAACGTTTTTTAGGTCATTCCTCCTTCCATAGGAATTTATTGAAAATGCTCGCTCTGCTCCGCACCATTATCAATGTCCGTGCGGACGAACATATTTTACTTTCGTTTTTAAGTTAGCGATTAAAAAGCCCCCAGCGGTGTCACACGTCAGTTAACCGGTGGTAAAATATTCTTACCGTCACATACCTAGTATATTTTTATATAGATATAATAGGCCTACCTGATTTTGAACACAAGAGGGCAGTATAGCACTATGTTTGACTTTATTTATTTATTGTTTAGACTAAACAACCATTCTGGCAGTTTTTAAACTTAAACTTCATTCTTAAATTGAAAAAAAAGAATAAAATGAGTTAAGTTCTGATATTTGTATACTTTTATATAGTAATAAATGGTTTATAATTATTTTTTTAGAATATATGAACCTTTTAGTGTTTCCTTTTTAGACAATACTTTAATCCCTCGCCATAGCAAAACCGTTTTGAGATATTTATTATCCGTTCACAATTTAGCATCATTAATATATTTTTATCATGTTGAAAAAGTGTGGTGGGAATAAAATAAACCACTTAGATAAAGGTGGCTAAAAATTCAGAGGCTGATTTTGCAAAAAAATCCACATTCAGACCAAAATATCTGACTTCCTGATGGTCAGAGCTAATGACTTTAAATTAGAAAGTTGTCCGGGTCGATGAGATCAATATATGAACTGAGTTTTTTTTACTGTAGTTAAAACTAACCCCCCCACTTTTGTCAAAAACATGTTGAAAGTGACACTTCCTGCTGCCAGTTAGTGGCGCTATAACTTTGAATCACAATAGCTACATACATCTGATCGGCCTCTTACCACGAACACACTGCTGAAGTTTCATCAAGATCAGTTAATGTATGCAGAAGTTATTCCACTTCGTGTTTCTCTTTTCTCGCCATAAATTCGATTCCTCGCCACGGCCAAACCGTTCGAGATATCAAAAATCCGTCCGCAATTTAGCATCCTCAATGTCTTGACTACATGCACACCGAGTTTGGAGGGGACACGGTGAATTTTCTAGGAGGAGTATTTCACATTCCACAGCAAGCGTTTTCCAAACAACCCATAATAGCCGACTTCCTGTTGGGCTGGCGTAAAACTTGACCAGGGGAAAGTTGTTCGGCACGATGAGATCTATATGTGTACCGAGTTTCATATTAATTCATGCAAGCGTGTTTGATCTATGGATCAAGTTTTGGGACCCCGTTCAAGGGGGCGCTGTTGAGCCCCCCTGCCACGCCCGGGTACCAGCTTCAGCCCGTCCCTGATGGCAGGGGGTTCTGACTTGTGTGCAAAGTTTCAAGAGTTTTTGAGCACGTTAAGGACCCCAAAAGCCCCTGAAACCTTGATTAACAATATAAAAGCAATAGTCAAATCCCCCCCTCCCCTCACACACACAGAGACACAGAAAGAGGGAGAGAAAATTCTTCAGAAAATCCACATTCAAACCAAAATATCTCTCTTCCTGTTGGTCGGAGATAGTTAATGTAAATTAGAAAGTTGTCCGTCTTGATGAGAACAATACACATACCAAGTTTTGTTGCTGTTGATAAAACTAACCCCCCCACTTATGACTAAAGGTGGCGCTACTGAGCCCCTCACCACGCCCGTTTCTGAAACTTTGCACAAGTCTACGGGCTAATAAGTGTGATGTGTCTGTCGAGTTTCATTCAATTTCAAGTATGTTAAGAGTCTCAAAAGCATCAAAAAACAATATTAAAGTTTGATGCGTTGCCACGGCAACAGTATTAAAGATATCAAAAATCCTTTCACAGGTCTACATCTGCCGTGTGTTTACATTATACACAAAGTTTGAAGCAAATCGGGTAAAAATAAGAGGGTGATTTCAAAGCATTTTGAAAGTGACACACTTCCTGCTGCCAGTTGGTGGCGCTATAACTTTGACTCACAATAGTCACATCCTTGTGTTCGGCCTCTTACAACGAACACACTGCTGAAGTTTCATCAAGATCAGATAATGTATGCTGAAGTTATAACACACTTCCTGTGTCCCTTATTCGCCATAAATTCGTTTCCTTGCCACGGCCAAACCGTTTGAGATATCAAAAATCCGTCCGCAATTTAGCATCCTCAATGTCTTGACTTCATGCTGACCGAGTTTGGAGGCGATTGGATGAATTCTCTAGGAGGAGTACATTAAATTCCACAGCATGCGTTTCAAAACAATCCATAATAGCCGACTTCCTGTTGGGCTGGCGTAAAAAGTAAAAGTACGAAAGTTGTTCGGCCCGATGAGATCTATATGTGTACCGAGTTTCATATTATTACATGCAATCGTGTCTGATTTATGGACCAATTTTTCGGACCCCGTTCAAGGGGGCGCTGTCGAGCCCCCCTGCCACGCCCGGGTACCAGCTTCAGCCCGGCCTTGATGGCCGCGGGTTCTGACCCGTGTGCAAAGTTTCAAGAGTTTTCGAGCATGTTAAGGGTCTCAAAAGTGCCCGAAAGGTTGACAGAAAAATAAGAATAATAATAAATATAGCTGCGAGCAGCGATTACGGGCCCAAGCCGGTGGCACCGCAACACCGGAGCCTTTAGTTACCTAAAGGCACCGGGGATGGCGGTGCCGCCGGCTTTGGCCCTCCATCGCTGCTCGCAGCTATATTTATATATATATATATATGTATGTAAATATCTATCTATCTATCTATCTATCTATATATCTATATATATATATAAATATGTATGTGTGTGTGTGTGTGTGTGTGTATATATATATTAGAGGTGGGCATAGATTAATTTTTTTAATCTAGATTAATCTAGATTAATTTTGAAATTAATCTAGATTAATCTAGATTAAAATGGCTCATTTGAATTCTGCCGAAGGCATTCAGAATATGTGTGCTACCCAAATAATGACTATAAAAGTAAGTCTTTGAGAACGGGTTTCTCAAGCCAGGTGGCGCATTAGACCAGGGGCTCATCTCCTGTTTCCAAAATGCATCACAAACTGCTTGAGAAAGCTGTTCTACTCATAGACTGTAAAAGGTTACTACTGTACTGTTACCGTCCGTAGGCAACATTAGGTAGGCCTATGTTATTATCAACTACTATAGGCTATCAATTAGGGATGGGCGATATGGCCTAAAATCCATATTGTGATATACATTGCAGCCTTTTGCGATAACGATATATATTATAATAAAACCATTTCAGAACAGGTTACACAGACCCTGCAAAACAACTGCTAAATGTTTTTTTTTTTTTTTTTTGAAAGGGTGTATGTAGTTTTGAGAACATATATTGTGCAAAACTGTAAGTATACAACATAATTTTGCAGATAAATAAAATTTAAGTACACTAGCTGCAGAGACTTAAGTAGGTCTAATGTTTATTATGGCTTGAAGCTTATGAAACCCCAAATTTAAAATTAGAATATTGTCTAACTGATGTCTTTTCAGTTAATAAGAAACACAACAACGATTCTTAAAATCGGGCGCTTTTAATAAAAAGAGATTATGTGCTAACTTACACCACTCACTAAGATATATTGGGAATAATACGCGCGCGCTGGTATTCAGTGATATGTTTCGTTTTGAATTTGAGGTGGTAGAACGGATTAGTCGTGTGTTTACTTACCGAACTGTTACACCACACAGTCTACGTCCGAACCAAGTCCAAATAATGGATGTTGCACGGATCTTTTTCACCAGCTTTCACTTTCAGCCGTGTTTACTTAAGATGACGACGAATATGATGCGTTGCAGCCGGGTGTTCCTCGCGGCCGCGGGTAGATTGCGTCATCATAGCTTGTGTAGCTTGAGCCAGCTCCCAACGCTCCCAACCCAACTTGGAGAATAGATTAACGGCGATATTTTTTTTATCGCGCGATAAGAGTCTCGCGTTAACGCAGCGCGTTAACGCCGATAACGGCCCACCACTTATATATATATATATATATATATATATATATATATATATATATATATATATATATATATATACATACACACACACACACACACACACACACACACACACACACACACACACATATACATATATATATATATATATATATACACGTATATATATATATATATAAGACAGAAAATATTACTTGTCTTACCTTATTCTGATTTTATGATACACTCAAAATATTCCACAACAAATCCTTTAAATTTAATGTAAAAATAAAAACGAAAGTAAGCAGTGTTGGTCTCACGTAACCCTCTCATTAGAATCAAAATGTTTCAATATTTGCGATGTATTTGGATGCTAAACTATTCTTTATTATAGGCTTTGTACTTCACTCGTGTTCCAATATCGATGGAAAAAATCATCCTCTTCACACGCGCAAAAATGTGCTTGGAAACATCACAGTGGAGCTCTGCTTTCTGTGAATGGTACAAATTGTACTACTGACTATTTAAACAGAGCAGTGTAATTCGTTTATGTTAGGTTGACTATTTTTATTATTATATTGTATTAGGGCTATAATGAACAGGCTGCGATGTCAATATTGCAATTCTGGAATGTGTGTGTGTGTGTGACGCGGTTGCGGTTGAACAGTGGACACAAAAACATAAATAAAATGTTTCAGTTAATTCCTACATCCATAGGAATACATTGAAAATGCTCGCTCTACTCCGCACCATTATCAATGTCTGTGCGGACGTCTGTATTTTACTAGTATATAGTATACTATAGTTAGCGATTTAAAAGCCCCCGCTCGTGTCACACGTCGATTAACCGGTGGGAAAATATCCTCACAGTCATATACCTAATAAATTTATATTTAAATACAATAGGCCTACCTAGTAAAACGTTTTATATAGTATTTTGATATCCTTTTGGACACAAAAGGGCAGTATAGCCCTATGTTTGCTTTTTTGTTGAACCAACTAGCACTAAATAGCCTGTTTTTAACTTTTTCATACTTCTTGAATTGCAAAAACAGAATAAAATAGGTTTAGTTCTAATATTTTTATATAAAAATACATGGTGTATAATTACATTTTTAGAAGTTATGAGATGTTTCCTGCTTCCTTTTTGACATTAATTTAATCCCTCGCCATAGCAAAACCGTTTGAGATATTCAATATCCGTTTACAATTTAGCATCATTAATATATTTTTATCATGTTGAAAAAGTTTGGTGGGAATAAAATAAACCTTTTAGGAGGAGTAACTAAAAACTCAGAGGCTGATTTAACAAAAAATCCATATTCAGACCAAAATATCTGACTCCCTGTTGGTCGTAGCTAATAACTGTCAATTAGAAAGTTGTCCGGCTCGATGAGACCAATATATGTACTGATTTTTGTAATTGTGGGTAAAACTAACCCCCCCACTTTTGTCAAAAACATTTTGAAAGTGACACACTTCCTGCTGCCAGTTGGTGGCGCTATAACTTTGACACACAATAGTCACATCCATCTGATCAGCCTCTTACCACGAACACACTGCTGAAGTTTCATCAAGATCAGTTAATGTGTGCAGAAGTTATAACACTTCGTGTTTCTCTTTTCTCGCCATAAATTCGTGTCCTCGCCACGGCCAAACCGTTTGAGATATCAAAAATCCGTCCGCAATTTAGCATCCTCAATGTCTTGACTTCATGCTCACCGAGTTTGGTGGCGATTTAATTAATTATCTAGGAGAAGTGTTTCAAATTCCACAGCAAGCGTTCTCCAAACAACCCATAATTGCCGACTTCCTGTTGGGCTGGCGTAAAATTTAGAGCACGAAAGTTGTTCGGCCCGATGAGATCTATATGTGTACCGAGTTTCATATCATTACATGCAAGTGTGTTTGATTTATGGACAAGTGTTCGGATCCCGTTCCAGGGGGCGCTGTTGAGCCCCCCTGCCACGCCCGGGTACCAGCTTCAGCCCGGCCCTGATGGCCGCGGGTTCTGACCTGTGTGCAAAGTTTCAAGAGTTTTCGAGCACGTTAAAGGCCCCAAAAGACCCTGAAACCTTAAAAAACAGGAATTTTAAACAAATCTCACTCAAAAGACAAATCCCCCCACCCCTCACACACACAGAGACGCAGAGGCAGAGAGAGAGAGGGAGAGAATTCTCAAAAAAAATCACATTCAAACCAAAATATCTCACTTCCTGTTGGTCACAGCTTATGACTATAAATTAGAAAGTTGTCCGGCTTGATGAGAACAATATACATAACGATTTTTGTGACTCTACTTAAAACTAAGCTCCCATTTTTGACTAAAGGTGGCGCTACTGAGACCCTCACCACGCCCGTTTCTGAAACTTTGCACATGTCTACTGGATAATAAATGTGATGTGTCTGTCGAGTTTCATCCAATTTCAAGTATGTTAAGAGTCTCAAAAGCATCTGAAAAGAATATTAAAGTTTGATGCGTTGCCGCGGCAACAGTATTTAAGATATCAATAAACCTTTCACAGGTCTACATCTGCCGTGTGTCTACATTATACACATAAAGTTTGAAGCAAATCGGGTAAAAATAAGAGGGTGATTTCAAAGCATTTTGAAAGTGACACACTTCCTGCTGCCAGTTGGTGGCGCTATAACTTTGACTCACAATAGTCACATCCATGTGATCGGCCTCTTACAACAAACACACTGCTGAAGTTTAATCAAGATCAGTTAATGTATGCAGAAGTTATAACACACTTCCTGTTTCCATTATTCGCCATAAATTTGTGTCCTCGCCACGGCCAAACCGTTCGAGATATCAAAAATCCGTCCGCAATTTAGCATCCTCAATGTCTTGACTTCATGCTGACTGAGTTTGGAGGCGAATGGATGAGTTCCCTAGGAGGAGTACATTAAATTCCACAGCATGCGTTTCAAAACAACCCATAATAGCCGACTTCCTGTTGGGCTGGCATAAAAAGTAAAAGTACGAAAGTTGTTCGGCCCGATGAGATCTATATGTGTACCGAGTTTCATATTATTACATGCAAGCGTGTCTGATTTATGGACCAAGTTTTCGGACCCTGTTCAAGGGGGCGCTGTCGAGCCCCCCTGCCACGCCCGGGTACCAGCTTCAGCCCGGCCCTGATGGCCGCGGGTTCTGACCCGTGTGCAAAGTTTCAAGAGTTTTCGAGCACGTTAAGGGTCTCAAAAGTGCCCGAAAGGTTGACAGAAAAATAAGAATAATAATAAATATAGCTGCGAGCAGCGATTACGGGCCCAAGCCGGTGGCACCGCAATCCTGGTGCCAGGGTGGCGGTGCCGGCGGCTTTGGCCCTCCATCGCTGCTCGCAGCTATATTTATATTTATATTTATATATATATATATATATATATATACACACACACACACAGACAAGACACAGATAATTTTACTTGCCTGACCTAATTAGAACAAAGAAAAAAATAAAATAAAATAATAAGTAGGGGATCACTAAATCGAGAGAATTATTCTGATTTTATGATACACTCAAAATATTCCACAACAAATCCTTTAAATGTAATGATATTCAGAACGGAACAAGAATAAAAAATAAAAAATAAACTATAAACAAAGCCAAAACGAAAAAATAAATATAATAAAAAAAATTAATTTCAAGCAATCCATGGCATGATTTATTTATTTTTTGGACTAAAACATTCTGGCTTTTTTTAAACTCAAACATAATTCTTAAATTGAATAATAATAATAATAATAAAAGAATAAAATGGGTTTAGTTCTGATTTCGTTGAAATCGCTCGCTCTCCGTACCTAACTTTTCCTGAATACAATCACAATTGAAACTGTGACATTGATTTCATACAACAGGATATTAACAGTTAAAATGAAGTCATTTACATTTTAGATACAATATTGACTGTTTTTGTTCTGTTTCAGCAGCGAAAATAGTTAAACAAAGATCACAGAAGAACGCATCTCACAGGAACGTGTTTTCTCATAACTGAATGATTCAGCATTTTGAACGAATTGGTTGACTCAAAGATTGAATGATCAATCCATAAACATCTGTTTATGTTTATGGATTGGATGTTTATGGATCCATGTTTATGGATCTGTATATGTTTATGGATTACGAATCGTTTCAACGAATTAATCAATGACTCGCTCATTAAGACGGTCACTTGGCGACATCTAATGGCGGTTTAGTGTTGTTTAAAAGCATAATTCTTTCCAACGTGTGTGTGATTTGTGTGTGCACCATTATAAATGTCCGTGCGGACGTCCGTATTTTTCTTTCACTTTTATATTAGCGATTTAAAAGCACCCGCTCGTGTCACACACGTCGATTAACCGGTGGGAAAATCCTCAGACACATACCTAATAAATGTATATTTAAATACATTATTGGCCTAGCTGGTAAAAAGTTTTATATATTATTTTGATGTCCTTTTGGACACAAGAGGGCAGTATAGCCCTATGTATGACTTGAATTTTTTTTTTACTTTACTGTTTTAAAATTTAGAATAAAATTAGAATAAAATTCTTTTTAAAATCAGAATAAAATGGGTTTAGTTGTGATATTTGTATACTTTTATATAGAAATAAATGGTATAAAATTACATTTTTAGAAGATTTGAGGCTTTTAGTGCCTTTTGGAGGCTGATTTTGCAAAAAATCCACATTCAAACCAAAATATCTGACTTCCTGATGGTCGGAGCTAATGACTTTAAATTAGAAAGTTGTCCGGGTCGATGAGATCAACATACGTACTGAGTTGTGCTACTGTAGGTAAAACAACCCCCCCAACTTTTGTCAAAAGCATTTTGAAAGTGACACATTTCCTGCTGCCAGTTGGTGGCGCTATAACTTTGACACACAATAGTTACATCCATCTGATCGGCCTCTTACCATGAACAAACTGCTGAAGTTTCATCAAGATCAGTTAATGTATGCATTAGTTATAACACTTCGTTTTTCTCTTTTCTCGCCATTAATTCGTTTCCTCGCCACAGCCAAACCGTTCGAGATATCAAAAATCCGTCCGCAATTTAGCATCATCAATGTCTTGACTTCACGCTGACCGAGTTTGGAGGCGAATCGATGTATTTCCTAGGAGGAGTACATTAAATTCCACAGCAAGCGTTTCCAAACAACCCTAAATAGCCGACTTCCTGTTGGGCTGGCGTAAAACTTAGAGCACGAAAGTTGTTCGGCCTGATGAGATCTATATGTGTACCGAGTTTCAAATTAATTCATGCAAGCGTGTTTGATATATGGACCAAGTTTTAGAACCCCGTTCAAGGGGGCGCTGTTGAGCCCCCCTGCCACGCCCGGCTACCAGATTCAGCCCCGCCCTGATGGCCGCGGGTTCTGACCTGTGTGCAAAGTTTCAAGAGTTTTCGAGCACGTTTAGGGACCCAAAAGCCCCAGAAACCTTGAAAAACAAATGAAAAAGTAAATCTCACTCAACTGACAAATCACCCCCACCCCTCACACACTCAGAGACAGAGAGAGAGAGAAATTTCTCCAAAAAATCACATTCAAACCAAAATATCTGACTTTCTGTTGCTTTGAGCTAATAAGTGTAAATTAGAAAGTTGTCCGGCTCGATAAGAACAATATACATACCAAGTTTTGTGATTCTAGGTAAAACTAAGCCCCCATTTTTGACTAAAGGTGGCGCTACTGAGCCCCTCACCACGCCCGTTTCTGAAACTTTGCCCATGTCTACTGGATAATAAGTGTGATGTGTCTGTCGAGTTTCATGCAATTTCAAGTATGTTAAGAGTCTCAAAAGCATCAAAAAAGAATATTAAAGTTTGATGCGTTGCCATGGCAACAGTATCTAAGATATCAATAATCCTTTCACAGGTCTACATCTGCCGTGTGTATACATCATACACATAAAGTTTGAAGCAAATCAGGTAAAAATAAGAGAGTGATTTCAAAGCATTTTGAAAGTGACACACTTCCTGCTGCCAGTTGGTGGCGCTATAACTTTGACTCACAATAATCACATCCTTGTGTTTGGCCTCTGAAAACGAACACACTGCTGAAGTTTCATCAAGATCAGATAATGTATGCTGAAGTTATAACACACTTCCTGTGTCCCTTATTCGCCATAAATTCGTTTCCTTGCCACGGCCAAACCGTTCGAGATATCAAAAATCCGTCCGCAATTTAGCATCCTCAATGTCTTGACTTCATGCTGACCGAGTTTGGAGGCGATTGGATGAATTCTCTAGGAGGAGTACATTAAATTCCACAGCATGCGTTTCAAAACAACCCATAATAGCCGACTTCCTGTTGGGCTGGCGTAAAAAGTAAAAGTACGAAAGTTGTTCGGCCCGATGAGATCTATATGTGTACCGAGTTTCATATTATTACATGCAAGCGTGTCTGATTTATGGACCAAGTTTTCGGACCCCGTTCAAGGGGGCGCTGTTGAGCCCCTCTGCCACGCCCGGGTACCAGCTTCAGCCCGGCCCTGATGGCCGCGGGTTCTGACCCGTGTGCAAAGTTTCAAGAGTTTTCGAGCACGTTAAGGGTCTCAAAAGTGCCCGAAAGGTTGACAGAAAAATAAGAATAATAATAATAATAATAAATAATCCTACCGAAAACAATAGGGCCTTCGCCCTTTCAGGGCTTGGGCCCTAATAAATATATCTGCGAGCAGCGATTACGGGCCCAAGCCGGTGGCACCGCAACCCCGGAGCCTTTAGTTACCTAAAGGCACCGGGGATGGCGGTGCCGCCGGCTTTGGCCCTCCATCGCTGCTCGCAGCTATATTTATATATATATATACACACACACATATATACATTGTATATATATATATATATATATATATATATATATATATATATATATATATATATATATATATAAATATCTATCTATCTATCTATCTATCTATGTATATATATATATATATATACACACACACACACACACATACATATACATATACATATATATATATATAAGACAGAAAATATTACTTGTCTTACCTTATTCTGATTTTATGATACACTCAAAATATTCCACAACAAATCCTTTAAATTTAATGTAAAAATAAAAACGAAAGTAAGCAGTGTTGGTCTCACGTAACCCTCTCATTAGAATCAAAATGTTTCAATATTTGCGATGTATTTAGATTCTAAACTATTCTTTATTATAGGCTTTGTACTTCACTCGTGTTCCAATATCGATGGAAAAAATCATCCTCTTCACACGCGTTATGTTGGCGATTCAAAAGCCCCCAGCGGTGTCACACGTCGATTAACCGGTGGTAAAATATTCTCACCGTCACTAGTATATTTTTATGTAGATACAATAGGCCTACCTGATTTTGAACACAAGAGAGCAGTATAGCCCTATGTATGACTTGACTTTTATGGGACTAAATAGTACAATTACTATTTTTAAACTTATAAATATTTATTAGATTGAAAAAAAAGAATAAAATGGGTTTAGTTGTGATATTTTTATACTTTTATATAGAAATAAATGGTGTTTAATTACATTTTTAGAAGATGAGGCTTTTAGTTTCCTTTTTGTACATTACTTTAGTCCCTCACTATAGAAAAACCGTTTGAGATGTTTAATATCCGTTCACAATTTAGCATCTTTAATGTGTTTTCATCATGTTGAAAAAGTTTGGTGTGAATAAAATAAACCAGTTAGGAAGAGTAGCTAAATACTCAGAGTCTGAAATATCCAAAAAATCCACATTCAAACCAAAATATCTGACTTCCTTTTGCTCTGAGCTAATAACTGTAAATTAGAAAGTTGTCCGGCTCGATGAGACCAACATATATTGTGATTTTTTTTAACTGTTGGTAAAACTAACCCCCCCACTTTTGTCAAAAACATTTTGAAAGTGACACACTTCCTGCTGCCAGTTGGTGGCGCTATAACTTTGACTCACAATAGTTACATCCATCTGATCGGCCTCTTACCACGAACACACTGCTGAAGTTTCATCAAGATCAGTTAATGTATGCAGAAGTTATTCCACTTCGTGTTTCTCTTTTCTCGCCATAAATTTGTTTCCTCGCCACGGCCAAACCGTTCGAGATATCAAAAATCCGTCCACAATTTAGCATCCTCAATGTCTTGACTTCATGCACACCGAGTTTGGTGGGGATGGGATGAATTCTCTAGGAGGAGTACTTCACATTCCACAGCAAGCGTTTTCCAAACATCCCATAATAGCCGACTTCCTGTTGGGCTGGCGTGAAACTTGACAGAGGGAAAGTTGTTCGGCCTGATGAGATCTATATGTGTACCGAGTTTCATATTAATTCATGCAAGCGTGTTTGATATATGGACCAAGTTTTCAGACCCTGTTCAAGGTGGCGCTGTTGAACCCCCCTGCCACGCCCATTTCTGAAACTTTTCACATGTCTACTGGCTAATAAGTGTTATGTGTCTGTCGAGTTTCATCCAATTTCAAGCATGCGAAGAGTCTCAAAAGCATCCGAAAAGAATATTAAAGTTTGATGCGTTGCCGCGGCAACAGTATCTAAGATATAAATAATCCTTTCACAAGTCTACATCTGCCATGTATTTACATTATACACATAAAGTTTGAAGCAAATCGGGTAAAAATAAGAGGGTGATTTCAAAGCATTTTGAAAATGACAAACTTCCTGCTGCCAGTTGGTGGCGCTATAACTTTGACTCACAAAGGTCACATCTATGTGATCGGCCTCTTACAACGAATACACTGCTGAAGTTTCATCAAGATCAGTCAATGTATGCAGAAGTTATAACACACTTCCTGTGTCCCATTATTCGCCATAAATTCGTTTCCTCGCCACGGCCAAACCGTTCGAGATATCAAAAATCCGTCCGCAATTTAGCATCCTCAATGTCTTGACTTCATTCACACCTAGTTTGGTGGCGATCGGATGAATTCCCTAGTAGGAGTATTTCACATTCCATTGTATGCGTTTTCCAAACAACGTATAATAACCGACTTCCTTTTGGGCTGGTGTAAAACTTAGAGCACGAAAGTTGTTCGGCCCGATGAGATCTATATGTGGACTGAGTTTCATATTATTACATGCAAGCGTGTTTGATTTATGGACCAATTTTTCAGACACCATTCCAGGGGGCGCTGTCGAGCCCCCGTGCCACGCCCGGGTACCAGCTTCAGTCCGGCCCTGATGGCCGCAGGTTCTGACGTGTGTGCAAAATTTCAAGAGTTTTTGAGCATGTTAAGGGCCCCAAAAGTGCCCAAGAAGTAGAAAAAAATAATAATTAAAGCTGCAAGCAGCGATGAAAGGGCCCTCGCACCCGTGCCATCAACACTCGGTGGCTTTAGGAAGGCAGAGCATGGTTGGGAAATGTACATTTAAGGAGGTATATATAGTAAGAGTATGTCAAAGTCAGTTACAAAATGTTTTGTATAATGGTGATAATAGCATGCTTCATGACTCAGCTAAGTGTTGCTAGCATGTTCAGTCTGTTTCTAGCATGCTTAGTACACAATAATTATGTGGTTAGTACTGCATTACTGTGTTAACCATGTCAGTTTCTGTTGCCAGTAGGTGGCGTTATGACTATAACTGAATATGAGCATGGATGTGTGTTCAGGACAGAACTCTTATCAAACATGTGAAGTTTGGTGCAAATTGGACATTGCCTTCTTGAGTAACAACAAAGTCATGTTTCATTGAATTAGCATTCTTTAGAACTTAGCTAAGCATTGTTAGCATGTTTTAACATGTTGCTAGAACGGCATCAACGTGTTAAACATGTCACTTCCTGTTGCCAGTTGGTGGCGCTATTACTATAACTGAACATTCTCATGTAGATGTGTTCAGGCCATGACTCTTATCAAAAGTGTGAAGTTTGGGGCAGATTGGACATTCCATGCCTGAGTTACAGCAAATTCCTATTTAATTGCAATAATAGCATGCTTTAGCACTTGGCTAAGAGTTTGCTAGCATGTTTTAGCATGTTTCTAGTATGTTGTTAGCATGTTTAACACTTGCTGGCACTTTTTTATATGTTATTAGGAGTCCACAACAGTGTTAAACATGTCACTTCCTGTTGCCAGCAGGTGGCGCTATGACTGTAACTGAATATAAGCATGGTCATGTGTTCAGGACAGAACGCTTATCAAAAGTGTGAAGTTTGGGGCAGATTGGACATTCCATGCCTGAGTTACAGCAAATTCATATTTAATTGCAGTAATATCATTCTTTAGCACTTAGCTAAGTGTTTGCTATTATGTTTTAGCATGTCTCTAGTATGTTGGTAGGATGTTTAGCACCTACTGGCATTTTTTTATATGTTATTAGGAGTCAAGAACAGTGTTAAACGTCACTTCCTGTTGCCAGCAGGTGGCGCTATGACTATAACTAAATATGAGCATGGACATGTGTTCAAGAGATAACTCTTATCAAACGTGTGACGTTTGGGGTAGATTGTACATTGCCTTCTTGAGTAACAACAAAGTCCTGTTTCATTGAATTAGCATGCTTTAGCACTTAGCTAAGTATTGCTAGCATGTTTTAATATGTTTCTAGCATGTTTAGAACTCAATGGCATTTTTAACATGTTGCTAGAACGGCATCAACGTGTTAAACATGTCACTTCCTGTTGCCAGTAGGTGGCGCTATTACTATAACTGAATTTGAGCATAGGCATGCGTTCAGGCCATGATTCTTATCAAACATGTGAAGTTTGGGGCAGATTGGACGTTCCATGCCTGAGTTACAGCAAATTCCTATTTAATTGCAGTAATAGCATGCTTTATCACTTAGCTAAGTGTTTGCTAGCATGTTTCTAGTATGTTGCTAACCTGTTTAGCACTTGCTGGCTCTTTTATATATGTTATTAGGAGACCACAACAGTGTTAAACATGTCACTTCCTGTTGACAGCAGGTGGCGCTATTACTATAACTGAATATTCTCATGTAGATGTGTTCAGGCCATGACTCTTATCAAACGTGTGAAGTTTGGGGCAGATTGGACATTCCATGCCTGTGTTACAGCAAATTCCTATTTAATTGCAGCAATAGCATGCTTTAGCACTTAGCTAAGTGTTTGCTAGCATGTTTTAGCATGTTTCTAGTATGTTGTTAGCATGTTTAGCACTTGCTGGCACTTTTTTTATATGTTTTTATATGTCCACAACAGTGTTTAACATGTCACTTCCTGTTGCCAGCAGGTGGCACTATGACTGTAACTGAATATGAGCATGGTCATGTGTTCAGGACAGAACGTTTATTAAAAGTGTGAAGTTTGGCGCATATTGGACATTGCCTTCTTGAGTAACAACAACATCCTGTTTCATTGAATTAGCATGCTTTAGCACTTAGCTAAGTATTGCTAGCATGTTTTAACATGTTTCTAGCATGTTTAGACCTCAATGGCATTTTTAACATGTTGCTAGAATGGCATCAACGTGTTAAACATGACACTTCCTGTTGCCAGTAGGTGGCGCTATTACTATAACTGAATATTATCATGTAGATGTGTTCAGGACAGAACGCTTATCAAAAGTGTGAAGTTTGGGGCAGATTGGACATTCCATGCCTGAGTTACAGCAAATTCCTATTTAATTGCAATAATAGCATGCTTTAGCACTTAGCTAAGAGTTTGCTAGCATGTTTTAGCATGCTTCTAGTATGTTGTTAGCATGTTTCGCACTTGCTGGCACTTTTTTATATGTTATTAGGAGTCCATAACAGTGTTAAACATGTCACTTCCTGTTGCCAGCAGGTGGCGCTATGACTATAACTGAATATGAGCATGGCCATGTGTTCAGGACAGAACTCTTATCAAACGTGTGAAGTTTGGGGGAGATTGGACATTCCATGCCTGAGTTACAGCAACTTCCTGTTTCATGGCGAAACATCGAAATTTGTAAGGCCGCCGAGGACCCGCCCTTCGACGAAAACTCAAGATCTTCGCAATTTAACGTCGCAAAGGCCTTAAGATTACACTCACCAAATTTGAAGATGATCAGATTAAAACTGTAGGAGGAGTTCGTTAAAGTACGAGGCCTGAAAATGGCAAAAACTGCACAAAAATCTGAGAGGAAGTTCAAAATGGCTGACTTCCTGTTGTGTTTAGGGCTATGCTCCAAGAGACTTTTTTGTAGGTATTAGGTCATTACACGTATGTACCGAATTTCGTGCACGTACGTGGAACGTTGCAGGAGGCGCACTCCGTTGAACTTTTATAGGTGGCGCTATCGAGCCATTTTGCCCCGTCCAATTCTGAAACCTATATCAGATGTAAATTTTCGCCAGTTCTGACGCGTGTGCAAAGTTTCGTGAGTTTTCGCGCATGTTTAGGCCCTCAAAAATGCAATTCAATGCGGAGAAGAATAATAATAATAATAATAAACAGAGCAATTCCAAGAGGGTCCTCACACCATCGGTGCTCGGGCCCTAATAAATATAGCTGCGAGCAGCGATTACGGGCCCAAGCCGGTGGCACCGCAATCCTGGTGCCAGGGTGGCGGTACCGCCGGCTTTGGCCCTCCATCGCTGCTCGCAGCTATATTTATATTTATATATATATATACACACACACACACACACACATACATATATATATATATATATATATATATATATATATATATATATATATATATATATACACACACACACACATACATATATATATATATAAATAAATTTAAGGGACAAGACACAGATAATTTTACTTGCCTGACCTGATTAGAACAAAGAAAAAAATAAAATAAAATAAGTAGGGGATCACTAAATCGAGAGAATATTCTGATTTTATGATACACTCAAAATATTCCACAACAAATCCTTTAAATGTAATGATATTCAGAACGGAACAAGAATAAAAAATAAAAAATAAACTATAAACAAAGCCAAAACGAAAAAATAAATATAATAAAAAAATTTAATTTCAAGCAATCCATGGCATGATTTATTTATTTTTTGGACTAAAACATTCTGGCTTTTTTTAAACTCAAACATAATTCTTAAATTGAATAATAATAATAATAAAAGAATAAAATGGGTTTAGTTCTGATTTCGTTGAAATCGCTCGCTCTCCGTACCTAACTTTTCCTGAATACAATCACAATTGAAACTGTGACATTGATTTCATACAACAGGATATTAACAGTTAAAATGAAGTCATTTACATTTTAGATACAATATTGACTGTTTTTGTTCTGTTTCAGCAGCGAAAATAGTTAAACAAAGATCACAGAAGAACGCATCTCACAGGAACGTGTTTTCTCATAACTGAATGATTCAGCATTTTGAACGAATTGGTTGACTCAAAGATTGAATGATCAATCCATAAACATCTGTTTATGTTTATGGATTGGATGTTTATGGATCCATGTTTATGGATCTGTATATGTTTATGGATTACGAATCGTTTGAACGAATGAATCAATGACTCGCTCATTAAGACGGTCACTTGGCGACATCTAATGGCGGTTTAGTGTTGTTTAAAAGCATAATTCTTTCCAACGTGTGTGTGATTTGTGTGTGCACCATTATAAATGTCCGTGCGGACGTCCGTATTTTTCTTTCACTTTTATATTAGCGATTTAAAAGCACCCGCTCGTGTCACACACGTCGATTAACCGGTGGGAAAATCCTCAGACACATACCTAATAAATGTATATTTAAATACATTATTGGCCTAGCTGGTAAAAAGTTTTATATATTATTTTGATGTCCTTTTGGACACAAGAGGGCAGTATAGCCCTATGTATGACTTGAATTTTTTTTTTACTTTACTGTTTTAAAATTTAGAATAAAATTAGAATAAAATTCTTTTTAAAATCAGAATAAAATGGGTTTAGTTGTGATATTTGTATACTTTTATATAGAAATAAATGGTATAAAATTACATTTTTAGAAGATTTGAGGCTTTTAGTGCCTTTTGGAGGCTGATTTTGCAAAAAATCCACATTCAAACCAAAATATCTGACTTCCTGATGGTCGGAGCTAATGACTTTAAATTAGAAAGTTGTCCGGGTCGATGAGATCAACATACGTACTGAGTTGTGCTACTGTAGGTAAAACGACCCCCCCCACTTTTGTCAAAAGCATTTTGAAAGTGACACATTTCCTGCTGCCAGTTGGTGGCGCTTTAACTTTGACACACAATAGTTACATCCATCTGATCGGCCTCTTACCATGAACAAACTGCTGAAGTTTCATCAAGATCAGTTAATGTATGCATTAGTTATAACACTTCGTGTTTCTCTTTTCTCGCCATTAATTCGTTTCCTCGCCACAGCCAAACCGTTCGAGATATCAAAAATCCGTCCGCAATTTAGCATCCTCAATGTCTTGACTTCACGCTGACCGAGTTTGGAGGCGAATCGATGTATTTCCTAGGAGGAGTACATTAAATTCCACAGCAAGCGTTTCAAAACAACCCTAAATAGCCGACTTCCTGTTGGGCTGGCGTAAAACTTAGAGCACGAAAGTTGTTCGGCCCGATGAGATCTATATGTGTACCGAGTTTCAAATTAATTCATGCAAGCGTGTTTGATATATGGACCAAGTTTTAGAACCCCGTTCAAGGGGGCGCTGTTGAGCCCCCCTGCCACGCCCGGCTACCAGATTCAGCCCCGCCCTGATGGCCGCGGGTTCTGACCTGTGTGCAAAGTTTCAAGAGTTTTCGAGCACGTTTAGGGACCCAAAAGCCCCAGAAACCTTGAAATAAAAATGAAAAAGAAAATCTCACTCAACTGACAAATCACCCCCACCCCTCACACACTCAGAGACAGAGAGAGAGAGAAAATTCTCAAAAAAATCACATTCAAACCAAAATATCTGACTTTCTGTTGCTTTGAGCTAATAAGTGTAAATTAGAAAGTTGTCCGGCTCGATAAGAACAATATACATACCAAGTTTTGTGATTCTAGGTAAAACTAAGCCCCCATTTTTGACTAAAGGTGGCGCTACTGAGCCCCTCACCACGCCCGTTTCTGAAACTTTGCCCATGTCTACTGGATAATAAGTGTGATGTGTCTGTCGAGTTTCATGCAATTTCAAGTATGTTAAGAGTCTCAAAAGCATCAAAAAAGAATATTAAAGTTTGATGCGTTGCCATGGCAACAGTATCTAAGATATCAATAATCCTTTCACAGGTCTACATCTGCCGTGTGTCTACATCATACACATAAAGTTTGAAGCAAATCAGGTAAAAATAAGAGAGTGATTTCAAAGCATTTTGAAAGTGACACACTTCCTGCTGCCAGTTGGTGGCGCTATAACTTTGACTCACAATAGTCACATCCTTGTGTTCGGCCTCTTACAACAGACACACTGCTGAAGTTTCATCAAGATCAGATAATGTATGCTGAAGTTATAACACACTTCCTGTGTCCCTTATTCGCCATAAATTCGTTTCCTTGCCACGGCCAAACCGTTCGAGATATCAAAAATCCGTCCGCAATTTAGCATCCTCAATGTCTTGACTTCATGCTGACCGAGTTTGGAGGCGATTGGATGAATTCTCTAGGAGGAGTACATTAAATTCCACAGCATGCGTTTCAAAACAACCCATAATAGCTGACTTCCTGTTGGGCTGGCGTAAAAAGTAAAAGTACGAAAGTTGTTCGGCCCGATGAGATCTATATGTGTACCGAGTTTCATATTATTACATGCAAGCGTGTCTGATTTATGGACCAAGTTTTCGGACCCCGTTCAAGGGGGCGCTGTCGAGCCCCCCTGCCACGCCCGGGTACCAGCTTCAGCCCGGCCCTGATGGCCGCGGGTTCTGACCCGTGTGCAAAGTTTCAAGAGTTTTCGAGCATGTTAAGGGTCTCAAAAGTGCCCGAAAGTTTGACAGAAAAATAAGAATAATAATAAATATAAATATAGCTGCGAGCAGCGATTACGGGCCCAAGCCGGTGGCACCGCAACCCCGGTGCCTTTAGTTACCTAAAGGCACCGGGTGGCGGTACCGCCGGCTTTGGCCCTCCATCGCTGCTCGCAGCTATATTTATATATATATATATATATATATATATATATATATATATATATATATATATATATATATATATAGATATTTGAAATTTGAAATTTATTTATTGATGAGGATAACCCCTTGAGATGAAACATCTCGTTTTCGAGGGGGTCCTCGAAACATAGACTAAGATAATACAACACATATACATTCACACACACAAAAGCTCTCCCTCGTCCCACCTCACCTGACCCAACAAGTCATTATTGGAAACAAATCCATGTATAAAACACATTGTGATGTTTGGATGCATGACAACATTTACATATACATATCTCAGACTCACACCCAAACCCATACTCACATATATACACATAAATAAGAAAAAAGGACAAAAAGCAACCCACATATTGGGTATAAAAAAACAAAATCAAAGAAAACAATTACAATTTGATTGCAAATAAACAAAAAGAGATGTTTTGAAGGAACGAAAGGAAGTAACAGATCTTAGAGACCCAGGTAGACTATTCCATTCTGAAGGGGCTTTAAAATTGAATGCACATCTACCACTCTCTTTAGAGATGTTTGGCACAGTAAAAGAGAGATATTCAGTGTGTCTCAATCTATAACTGGGTCTATATGGAATTAAGTATTCCTTCAAGTAAGAGGGGTAATCATAGTACATACATTTGAAGATGACCTGATACCAGTGATACTGTCTTCTGGCTTTTGGTGATAATAAATTCAATGAGTCATACATTACACAATGGTGAGTAGTAAATGGGCATCTCAACACAAACCTACATATATTATTGAAAGCAACATTTAATGCTTTCAAATTTGCTTCGGATGCGTTTTGATAGACAACATCTGCATAATCTAGTATGGGAAATATTAATTGTGACACAATTCTTAACCTAATTAATTGAGTAAAACAGTTAATAGAACGATATAATATTCGTAAATTACAGTTAATCTTTTTTACTACAGAATTAATATGACACCTAAATGAAAGTTGGGAGTCAAGCCAAAGGCCCAGATATTTAAGTTCATCAACTTGTACAAGTAGAGTATCATCTAAGAATTTAATTGAAAGATTATTATCTTGCTTCCGTATAGCTGATCTAGTGGGGAACAATATACTATATGATTTATTCTTATTCAATAGAAGATGGTTAGATTGGAACCAGTGTTGAATAGCATTGAAGTTAGATTGTAATGAGGATTGAATCTTAGAAACAGTCACATTAGATGAATAAATCACTGTGTCATCTGCATATAGATGAATACAACAATCTGAGCAAATTAGAGGAAGATCATTAATAAATAAAGAAAATAAAAGAGGCCCTAAAGAAGAGCCTTGAGGAACACCTTTCTCCAT
The DNA here is from genome assembly GCF_949319135.1 of Squalius cephalus. NCBI lineage: Eukaryota > Metazoa > Chordata > Actinopteri > Cypriniformes > Leuciscidae > Squalius > Squalius cephalus. Next base: position 13,075,865 of record NC_137126.1, read on the forward strand.
TATTAAGGACTGAGATACATAACCATTTACATAGACACACTGACGTCTACAGTGAAGATAAGAATTAAACCAAAGTATAGAGTGTTTAGAAAGGCCTATCGCATATAACTTATCAAGAAGCAAATAGTGATCTACCATATCAAAGGCCTTAGTAAGATCTATGAATATTGCACCAGTTGACATGTTATTGTCTAGGGAGGATGAAACATCGTTGGTAAATTTTAGAAGAGCAGTAGTTGTGGAGAAATTTGGTCTGAAACCAGATTGATTTGGTGACAAAATAGAAAATTCATTCATATATTTAAATAATTGTTTAAATAATAGTTTTTCGAAGACTTTTGCTATACTACTAATGATAGAAATAGGTCTGTAGTTGTTGAGATCAAGTGTATCTCCAACTTTATGTATTGGTGTAACTCTGGCAGATTTCCACATTAATGGAACCACCGAGGTGGATAAAGATAAATTAAATAAATCTGATAAAGGAAATGCCAGTACATGAGACGCAAGCTTAATAAACTTAATCTCCAGACCATCTGGATCTGTACCATTGCCTGACTTTAGTTCATAGATTACCTGCTGAACGTCAGTAGGATATATTGTAGCAAATGAAAAGGAACTGTTAGGCTCATCTGCCAAACCAAAGAAAGGGAAATTAGAAAATTGTGAGCTACAAATAGAGGAAAAGTGTTGGTTGAAAGCATTGGCAACTACGGAAGGATCACTGATAACCTCATTATTAACTTTAATTTTGGTAGCAATGCTTTTAGAAGAATTATTTAATAAAGAATTAAGACTTTTCCAGAAATTCTTAGAATTATTGAAGTTATTAGACAAAGAGTTTTTATAATAATTCGATTTAGCATTTCTTGTTTTAGTCGTACACGTATTTCTTAATTGTTTATATGAAGCCAAATCAACTGAGTCCTTTGACAGGCGGTACTTTTCCCATGCCTTATCTCTTTGTTTAAAAAGATGTATTAAGTCAGCATCAATCCATGGTAAATGTCGGCCCTTAACCTTTACTGATATCCAAGGGGCATGTTTATCAATTACTTTGAGAACTTCCGTATAAAAAAAATTCCAAGCATCCTCAACAAAAGGGATAAGATGGAACCTATTCCAGTTTATTTCTAATAAATCTTGGATAAAAAAGTCAGTGTTAAGATGTTTACTCTGTCTTATCCTGATCACCTTGGGTGGTAGACGAGGTAATCTAATTTTCCATACACAGAAGACCATGGAATGATCACTGAAGCAATCGGGTAGGACACCAGATTCAATAATTCTGTTAGAGTGGGTGACCAAAATCCAGTCCAACAAAGATTTGGATCTATGGTCAACCCTGGTAGGTTCTCTAATTAATTGAGTCAGATTTAAACCTTCAAAATAATTTCTATCACTTAAAGATGACCGATCTAACCAGTTAATGTTAAAATCACCTAGGATAATCATCTCATTTGAGTTACCCATAGATTTTATGGTAGTGCCTATGCAGTGTATTGACTCTGTTGGGGAGTTTGGAGGTCTGTAAATGTTACCTATAATTAGCTGTTTATTTACATGTAAACTAATTTTAACAAAAAGACATTCAAAGTATACTGGGTTTTCCTTAGGAGGTATAGACTCAGATGATAAAGTTGAGGAAACATAAATAGCTACCCCTCCTCCTCGAGTACCCCTATCAGCTCTATACAGAACATAACCATCCAGTTTAATTTCCTCATCTAATATATTATTATTCAACCAAGTCTCAGACAGTGTGATAACTTTGGGTTTATTATAGACAAGCCAGGCCCTTAAAAGATCGATTTTATGTGGTAAACTCCTTATGTTCAGGTGGATGACAAATAAACCTTTACCCATGTTGACTATTCAGAGACATAAAAGAAACAGTTGGGAGGAGTGGGGGTGAGCAGCATACACACGCACACGCACACGCACACGCGCACACACACACACACACACTCACACACACACACACACACACACACAACAGTCAAAAACCGATTAGGCCAAAACATAACAAAATACAGATACAGTCTGCCAAGTTTCTCATAAAAATTACATGAAGTGATAGATAGCCAAATATTAGATCATTTTCCATACAAAAATAATAATTTGAGTCAAGCTGATTCACAGCCATTAGTAATGTGAAATAGAATAATACAATGGCCAACATCATTATAAAAAAAAAAAAAAGAAAGAAAAAAAGAGAAAAAATAAATAAATATGAAGGCCAAAATTAGGTTAATCGGCATGAGAAACAGGTAGCTCACTTCAATAAATGTATATGCCTTTCATGCCACAAATAACAACCAAATCGCGATAAACTCTTTTAGTTTGATACCTCTCAAGTTCAATGAGACCAGTGTAGTCAGTCTTTCTGTGAGTGAGCCTCAAAATCCCGAAGGAAAGACTCCGCATCTCCAGGACTTTTGAACAGGACTACTTTGCCCGCTGCAATGATCCTCAGTATAGCGGGATATAGAAGAGAATATTCCATCTTAAGTTCACGGAGTTTTTTCTTGATATCATCAAACTGCCGACGTTTGTGGACAGTGCCGGCGCTGAAATCAGGAAAGATGTGGACGCGATTGCCTTTATACTTTAGATACATACATACGTACACACAAATTCATATATATGTATATATATATATATATATATATATATATATATATATATATATATATATATATATATATATATATATATATATATATATATATTATTGTTCAAAAGTTTGTGGTCAGTAAGATTTTTAATGTTTTGAGGAGAAGTCTCTTCTGCTCACCAAGGCTGCATTTATTGATTAAAAATACAAACAAAAACAGTAATATTGTGAAATATTATTCCAATTTAAAACAGCTGTTTTCAATTTTTAAATATTTTACATAGTAATTCATTTCTGTGATCAAAGTTGAGTTTTCAGCATCATTACTCCAGTCTTCAGTGTCACATGATCCTTCAGAAATCATACTAATATGATGATTGATGCTCAATAAATATTCATTATTATTTTCAATGTTGAAAACAGTTGTGTACAGATTTTTTTTTTTTTTCAAAATGCTTTGATGAATGTAAAGTTCAAAAGAACAGCATATATTTCAAATATATATATTTTTAACATTATAAATGTCTTTACTGTAACTGTTGATCAGTTTAACTCATCCTTCATAAATAAAAGTACTGATTTATTTTATTTATTTCCCCAAAAAATTAAATTTTAATTATTACTAACCCAAAACTTTTGAGCGGTAGTGTTTAACGTTACAAAAGCTTTAGATTTCAGATAAATGCTGTTCTTTTGAACTTTCTATTCATCAAAGACTGTACACAACTGTTTTCGACATTTAAAATAATAATGAATGTTTCTTGAGTATCAATCATCATATTAGAATTATTTCTGAAGGATCTTGTGACAGTGACGACTGGAGTAATGATGCTGAAAACTCAGCTTTAAAATATATTAAAATAGAAAGCAGCTGTTTTAAATTGGAATAATATTTTACAATATTACTGTTTTTGTTTGTATTTTTAATCAAATAAATGCAGCCTTGGTGAGCAGAAGAAACTTCTCTGTTATGTGCGCACCACAGACTGCACGCACGTCCGCTTAGAGTTCCGCCTTTTGCCTTCCGTCAATATTACGTTATTAGAAAATATTTTTTTTAGAGAATCGATTTTTTGACATTTGTAAATCGATTCAGAATCGTCCACGTCCGCATCGCGATGCATCTAAGAATAAATTTTTTCTCCCACCCCTAGATTTCATACAACAGGTTAATAAACAGTTACAATTAAGTCACTTACATTTTAGATGCAATGTTGACTGTTTTTGTTCTGTTTCAGCAGCGAAAATAGTTAAACAAAGATCACGGCAGAACCATCACGCATCACGTGTTTTCTCATAACTGAACGATTCAGCATTTTTAACGAATCGGTTGACTCAAAGATTGAATGATCAATCCATAAACATCTGTCTTAATCATGATCGACTCATTCGAACGAATCGTTTGAACGAATGAATCAATGACTCGCTTATTAAGATGGATGCCTGGCGACACCTAATGGCGGTTTAGTGTTGTTTAAAAGCATCATTCTTTCCCACATGTGTGTGATTTGTGTGTGCAACATTATCATTATTTTTCTTACACTATTATATTAGCGATTTAAAAGCACCCACTCGTGTCACACGTCGATTAACCGGTGGGAAAATATCCTCAGACACATACCTAATACATGTATATTTAAATACAATATTGGCCTACCTGGTAAAAAGTTTTATATACTATTTTGATGTCCTTTTGGACACAAGAGGGCAGTATAGCCCTATGTTTGCTTTTTTGTTGAACCAAATAGCACTAAATAGCCTGTTTTAACTTTTTCATTCTTCTTGAATTGCAAAAACAGAATAAAATGGGTTTAGTTGTGATATTTGTATTCTTTTATATAGAAATAAATGGTATATAATTACATTTTTAGAAGATTTTTAGTGTTTCCTTTTTGGACATTATTTAATCCCTCGCCATAGCAAAACCGTTTGAGATATTTATTATCCATTCACAATTTAGCATATTTAATGTAGTTTCATCATGTTGAAAAAGTTTGGTACGAATAAAATAAATAGTTTAAGAGGAGTGGCTAAAAATTCAGAGGCTGATTTTGCAAAAAAATCCACATTCAGACCAAAATATCTGACTTCCTGATGGCCAGAGCTATTGAATGTAAATTAGAAAGTTGTCCGGCTTGATGAGAACAATATACAAACTATTTTTTCTTTACTGTAGTTAAAACTAACCCCCCCACTTTTGTCAAAAGCATGTTGAAAGTGACACACTTCCTGCTGCCAGTTGGTGGCGCTATAACTTTGACTCACAATAGCTACATCCATCTGATCGGCCTCTTACCACGAACACACTGCTGAAGTTTCATCAAGATCAGTTAATGTATGCAGAAGTTATTCCACTTCCGTGTTTCTCTTTTCTCGCCATAAATTCGATTCCTCGCCACAGCCAAACCGTTCGAGATATCAAAAATCCGTCCGCAATTTAGCATCCTCAATGTCTTGACTACATCCACACCGAGTTTGAAGGGGGCACGGTGAATTTTCTAGGAGGAGTATTTCACATTCCACAGCAAGCGTTTTCCAAACAACCCATAATAGCCGACTTCCTGTTGGGCTGGCGTAAAACTTGACCGGGGTAAAGTTGTTCGGCCCGATGAGATCTATATGTGTACCGAGTTTCATATTAATTCATGCGAGCGTGTTTGATATATGGATCAAGTTTTAGAACCCCGTTCAAGGGGGCGCTGTTGAGCCCCCCTGCCACGCCCGGGTCCCAGCTTCAGCCCGGCCCTGATGGCCGTGGGTTCTGACCTGTGTGCAAAGTTTCAAGAGTTTTTGAGCACGTTAAGGACCCCAAAAGCCCCTGAAACCTTGATTAACAATATAAAAGCAATAGTCAAATCCCCCCCTCCCCTCACACACACACAGACACAGAGAGGGAGAGAAAATTCTTCAGAAAATCCACATTCAAACCAAAATATCTCTCTTCCTGTTGGTCAGAGATGGTTCATGTAAATTAGAAAGTTGTCCGTCTTGATGAGAACAATACACATACCAAGTTTTGTTGCTGTTGATAAAACTAACACCCCCACTTATGACTAAAGGTGGCGCTACTGAGCCCCTCACCACGCCCGTTTCTGAAACTTTGCACATGTCTACTGGATAATAAATGTGATGTGTCTGTCGAGTTTCATGCAATTTCAAGTATGTTAAGAGTCTCAAAAGCATAAAAAAAGAATATTAAAGTTTGATGCGTTGCCACGGCAACAGTATCTAAGATATCAATAATCCTTTCACAGGTTTACATCTGCCGTGTGTCTACATTGTACACATAAAGTTTGAAGCAAATCTGGTAAAAATAAGACAGTGATTTCAAAGCATTTTAATAGTGATGTACTTCCTGCTGCCTGTTGGTGGCGCTATAACTTTGACTCACAATAGTCACATCTGTGCGATCGGCCTCTTACAACGAACACACTGCTGAAGTTTCATCAAGATCAGTTAATGTATGCAGAAGTTATAACACACTTCCTGTTTCATTTTTTCGCCATAAATTCGTTTCCTCGCCACGGCCAAACCGTTCGAGATATCAAAAATCCGTCCGCAATTTAGCATCCTCAATGTCTTGACTTCATGCACACCGAGTTTGGAGGCGAATCGATGAATTCCCTAGGAGGAGTACTTTAAATTCCACAGCATGCGTTTCCAAACAACCCTAAATAGCCGACTTCCTGTTGGGCTGGCGTAAAACTTAGAGCACGAAAGTTGTTCGGCCCGATGAGTTCTATATGTGTACCGAGTTTCATATTATTACATGCAAGCGTGTCTGATTTATGGACAAGTGTTCGGATCCCGTTCCAGGGGGCGCTGTCGAGCCCCCCTGCCACGCCCGGGTACCAGCTTCAGTCCGGCCCTGATGGCCGCGGGTTCTGACGTGTGTGCAAAATTTCAAGAGTTTTTGAGCATGTTAAGGACCCCAAAAGTGCCCGAAAGGTTGACAAAATAATAATAAATATAGCTGCGAGCAGCGATTACGGGCCCAAGCCGGTGGCACCGCAACCCCGGTGCCTTTAGTTCCCTAAAGGCACCGGGGTGGCGGTGCCGCCGGCTTTGGCCCTTCATCGCTGCTCGCAGCTATATTTATATATATATATATATATATATATATATATATATATATATATATATATACCGTATTTTCCGGACTATAAGTCGCACTTTTTTTCATAGTTTGGCTGGTCCTGCGACTTATATTCAGGTGCGACTTATATATCAAAATTAATTCAGACTGAGATGAACCAAGAGAAAACATTACCGTCTACAGCCGTGAGAGGGCGCTCTAGTTGGCGGAGTTGTTCAAAAGCGACACCAAGGATGAAGAAAATGATGTGGAATGAGATTGCGGGAGCTTGGTGAACTTGTTTATTGGTAACTTGCTTGTTGGGCTCGCTGGCTTATGTTAATTTAGCCTATTCAGCCTCCCAGGTATATGTTCTTAATGTTATCGTGTAGCTGAATAACTGTTAATGTGTTGCGTTAACATACCGGACACCTAACGTTATTCAGCCTGTTGTTCTGTGTAGTTGAATAACTTGCCTTTCCAGATTAAATGTCTGTTCTTGGTCTTGGATTTTGTGAAATAAATTTCTAAATAAATGCGACTTATAGTCCAGTGCGACTTATATATGTTTTTTTCCTCTTCATGACGCATTTTTTGACTGATGCGACTTATACTCCGGAGCGACTTATAGTCCGGAAAATATGGTATATATATATATATATATACATACATACATACATACATACATACATACATACATACATATATATATATATAGAAGACAGAAAATATTGTCTTACTTTATTCTGATTTTATACACTCAAAATATTCCACAACATTGATTAACGTTGATTAACCCGTTGATTAACCGGTGGTAAAATATTCTCACCGTCACATACCTAGTATATTTTTATATAGATACAATAGGCCTACCTGATTTTGAACACAAGAGGGCAGTATAGCCCTATGTATGACTTGACTTTTATGTGACTAAAGAGTACAATTGCTATTTTTAAACGTATAAGTAATTCTTAAATTGAAAAAAAAAAAGAATAAAATGGGTTTAGTTGTGATATTTGTATACTTTTATATAGAAATAAATGGTGTATAATTACATTTTTAGAAGATGAGGCTTTTAGCGTTTCCTTTTTGTACATTACTTTAATCCCTCACTATATCAAAACTGTTTGAAATATTTAATATCCGTTCACAATTTAGCATATTTAATGTATTTTCATCGTGTTGAAAAAGTTTGGTGTGAAAAAAATAAACCAGTTAGGAGGAGTAGCTAAAAACTCAGAGTCTGAAATATCCCAAAAATCCACATTCAGACCTAAATATCTGACTTCCTGTTGGTCGGAGCAAATTACTTTAAATTAGAAAGTTGTCCGGCTCGATGAGACCAATGTACGTACTGATTTTTGTTACTGTATATACAACTAACCCCCCCACTTTTGTCAAAGGCATTTTGAAAGTGACACACTTCCTGCTGCCAGTTGGTGGTGCTATAACTTTGACTCACAATAGTTACATCCATCTGATCGGCCTCTTACCACGAACACACTGGTGAAGTTTCATCAAGATCAGTTAATGTATGCAGAAGTTATACCGCTTCGTGTTTCTCTTTTCTCGCCATAAATTTGTTTCCTCGCCACGGCCAAACCGTTCGAGATATCAAAAATCCTTCCGCAATTTAGCATCCTCAATGACTTGACTTCATGCACACCGAGTTTGGTGGGGATTGGATGAATTCTCTAGGAGGAGTACTTCGCATTCCACAGCAAGCGTTTTCCAAACAACCCATAATAGCCAACTTCCTGTTGGGCTGGCGTAAAACTTGACGGGGGAAAAGTTGTTTGGCCCGATGAGATCTATATGTGTGCCGAGTTTCATATTAATTCATGCAAGCGTGTTTGATCTATGGACCAAGTTTTCAGACCCAGTTCAAGGGGGCGCTGTTGAGCCCCCCTGCCACGCCCGGGTACCAGCTTCAGCCCGGCCCTGATGCCAGGGGGTTCTGACTTGTGTGCAAAGTTTCAAGAGTTTTTGAGCACGTTAAGGACCCCAAAAGCCCCTGAAACCTTTATTAACAATATAAAAGCAATAGTCAAATCCCCCCCTCCCCTCACACACACAGAGACACAGAGAGAGGGAGAGAAAATTCTCCAGAAAATCCACATTCAAACCAAAATATCTCTCTTCCTCTTGGTCCGAGCTAGTTACTGTAAATTAGAAAGTTGTCCGTCTTGATGAGAACAATACTCATACCAAGTTTTGTTGCTGTTGATAAAACTAACCCCCCCACTTTTGACTAAAGGTGGCGCTACTGAGCCATTTCACCACGCCCGTTTCTGAAACTTTGCACATGTCTACTGGATAATAAATGTGATGTGTCTGTCGAGTTTCATGCATTTTCAAGCATGTGAAGAGTCTCAAAAGCATCCGAAAAGAATATTAAAGTTTGATGCGTTGCCACGGCAACAGTATCTAAGATATCAATAATCCTTTCACAGGTCTACATCTGCCGTGTGTTTACATTATACACATAAAGTTTGAAGCAAATCGGGTAAAAATAAGAGGGTGATTTCAAAGCATTTTGAAAGTGACACACTTCCTGTTGCCAGTTGGTGGCGCTATAACTTTGACTCACAAATGTCACATCCATGTGATCGGCCTCTTACAACTAACACACTGCTGAAGTTTCATCAAGATCAGTTAATGTATGCAGAAGTTATAACACACTTCCTGTTTGAATTATTTGCCATAAATTCGTTTCCTTGCCACGGCCAAACCGTTCGAGATATCAAAAATCCGTCCGCAATTTAGCATCCTCAATGTCTTGACTTCATGCCGACCGAGTTTGGAGGCGAATGGATGAATTTCCTAGGAGGAGTACATCAAATTCCACAGCATGCGTTTCCAAACAACCTATAATAGCCGACTTCCTGTTGGTCTGGCGTAAAACTTAGAGCACGAAAGTTGTTCGGCCCTATGAGGTCTATATGTGTACCGAGTTTCATATTATTACATGCAAGCGTGTCTAATTTATGGACAAGTGTTCGGATCCTGTTCCAGGGGGCGCTGTCGAGGCCCCCTGCCACGCCCGGGTACCAGCTTCAGCCCGGCCCTGATGGCCGCGGGTTCTGACCTGTGTGCAAAATTTCAAGAGTTTTCGAGCATGTTAAGGGCCCCAAAAGTGCCCGAAAGGTTGACAAAATAATAATAATAATAATAATAATAATAATAATAATAATAATAATAATAATAATAATCCTACCGAAAACAATAGGGCCTTCGCCCTTTCAGGGCTTGGGCCCTAATAATAATAATAAATAATCCTACCGGAAACAATAGGGCCTTCGCCCTTTCAGGGCTTGGGCCCTAAATATAGCTGCGAGCAGCGATTACGGGCCCAAGCCGGTGGCACCGCAATCCTGGTGCCAGGGTGGCGGTACCGCCGGCTTTGGCCCTCCATCGCTGCTCGCAGCTATATTTATATTTATATATATATATACACACACACACACACACACATACATACACATATATATATATATATATATATATATATATATATACACACACATACATATATATATATAAATAAATTTAAGGGACAAGACACAGATAATTTTACTTGCCTGACCTGATTAGAACAAAGAAAAAAATAAAATAAAATAATAAGTAGGGGATCACTAAATCGAGAGAATATTCTGATTTTATGATACACTCAAAATATTCCACAACAAATCCTTTAAATGTAATGATATTCAGAACGGAACAAGAATAAAAAATAAAAAATAAACCATAAACAAAGCCAAAACGAAAAAATAAATATAATAAAAAAAATTAATTTCAAGCAATCCATGGCATGATTTATTTATTTTTTGGACTAAAACATTCTGGCTTTTTTTAAACTCAAACATAATTCTTAAATTGAATAATAATAATAATAAAAGAATAAAATGGGTTTAGTTCTGATTTCGTTGAAATCGCTCGCTCTCCGTACCTAACTTTTCCTGAATACAATCACAATTGAAACTGTGACATTGATTTCATACAACAGGATATTAACAGTTAAAATGAAGTCATTTACATTTTAGATACAATATTGACTGTTTTTGTTCTGTTTCAGCAGCGAAAATAGTTAAACAAAGATCACAGAAGAACGCATCTCACAGGAATGTGTTTTCTCATAACTGAATGATTCAGCATTTTGAACGAATTGGTTGACTCAAAGATTGAATGATCAATCCATAAACATCTGTTTATGTTTATGGATTGGATGTTTATGGATCCATGTTTATGGATCTGTATATGTTTATGGATTACGAATCGTTTGAACGAATGAATCAATGACTCGCTCATTAAGACGGTCACTTGGCGACATCTAATGGCGGTTTAGTGTTGTTTAAAAGCATAATTCTTTCCAACGTGTGTGTGATTTGTGTGTGCACCATTATAAATGTCCGTGCGGACGTCCGTATTTTTCTTTCACTTTTATATTAGCGATTTAAAAGCACCCGCTCGTGTCACACACGTCGATTAACCGGTGGGAAAATCCTCAGACACATACCTAATAAATGTATATTTAAATACATTATTGGCCTAGCTGGTAAAAAGTTTTATATATTATTTTGATGTCCTTTTGGACACAAGAGGGCAGTATAGCCCTATGTATGACTTGAATTTTTTTTTTACTTTACGGTTTTAAAATTTAGAATAAAATTAGAATAAAATTCTTTTTAAAATCAGAATAAAATGGGTTTAGTTGTGATATTTGTATACTTTTATATAGAAATAAATGGTAAAAAATTACATTTTTAGAAGATTTGAGGCTTTTAGTGCCTTTTGGAGGCTGATTTTGCAAAAAATCCACATTCAAACCAAAATATCTGACTTCCTGATGGTCGGAGCTAATGACTTTAAATTAGAAAGTTGTCCGGGTCGATGAGATCAACATACGTACTGAGTTGTGCTACTGTAGGTAAAACGACCCCCCCCACTTTTGTCAAAAGCATTTTGAAAGTGACACATTTCCTGCTGCCAGTTGGTGGCGCTTTAACTTTGACACACAATAGTTACATCCATCTGATCGGCCTCTTACCATGAACAAACTGCTGAAGTTTCATCAAGATCAGTTAATGTATGCATTAGTTATAACACTTCGTGTTTCTCTTTTCTCGCCATTAATTCGTTTCCTCGCCACAGCCAAACCGTTCGAGATATCAAAAATCCGTCCGCAATTTAGCATCCTCAATGTCTTGACTTCACGCTGACCGAGTTTGGAGGCGAATCGATGTATTTCCTAGGAGGAGTACATTAAATTCCACAGCAAGCGTTTCAAAACAACCCTAAATAGCCGACTTCCTGTTGGGCTGGCGTAAAACTTAGAGCACGAAAGTTGTTCGGCCCGATGAGATCTATATGTGTACCGAGTTTCAAATTAATTCATGCAAGCGTGTTTGATATATGGACCAAGTTTTAGAACCCCGTTCAAGGGGGCGCTGTTGAGCCCCCCTGCCACGCCCGGCTACCAGATTCAGCCCCGCCCTGATGGCCGCGGGTTCTGACCTGTGTGCAAAGTTTCAAGAGTTTTCGAGCACGTTTAGGGACCCAAAAGCCCCAGAAACCTTGAAATAAAAATGAAAAAGAAAATCTCACTCAACTGACAAATCACCCCCACCCCTCACACACTCAGAGACAGAGAGAGAGAGAAAATTCTCAAAAAAATCACATTCAAACCAAAATATCTGACTTTCTGTTGCTTTGAGCTAATAAGTGTAAATTAGAAAGTTGTCCGGCTCGATAAGAACAATATACATACCAAGTTTTGTGATTCTAGGTAAAACTAAGCCCCCATTTTTGACTAAAGGTGGCGCTACTGAGCCCCTCACCACGCCCGTTTCTGAAACTTTGCCCATGTCTACTGGATAATAAGTGTGATGTGTCTGTCGAGTTTCATGCAATTTCAAGTATGTTAAGAGTCTCAAAAGCATCAAAAAAGAATATTAAAGTTTGATGCGTTGCCATGGCAACAGTATCTAATATATCAATAATCCTTTCACAGGTCTACATCTGCCGTGTGTCTACATCATACACATAAAGTTTGAAGCAAATCAGGTAAAAATAAGAGAGTGATTTCAAAGCATTTTGAAAGTGACACACTTCCTGCTGCCAGTTGGTGGCGCTATAACTTTGACTCACAATAGTCACATCCTTGTGTTCGGCCTCTTACAACAGACACACTGCTGAAGTTTCATCAAGATCAGATAATGTATGCTGAAGTTATAACACACTTCCTGTGTCCCTTATTCGCCATAAATTCGTTTCCTTGCCACGGCCAAACCGTTCGAGATATCAAAAATCCGTCCGCAATTTAGCATCCTCAATGTCTTGACTTCATGCTGACCGAGTTTGGAGGCGATTGGATGAATTCTCTAGGAGGAGTACATTAAATTCCACAGCATGCGTTTCAAAACAACCCATAATAGCTGACTTCCTGTTGGGCTGGCGTAAAAAGTAAAAGTACGAAAGTTGTTCGGCCCGATGAGATCTATATGTGTACCGAGTTTCATATTATTACATGCAAGCGTGTCTGATTTATGGACCAAGTTTTCGGACCCCGTTCAAGGGGGCGCTGTCGAGCCCCCCTGCCACGCCCGGGTACCAGCTTCAGCCCGGCCCTGATGGCCGCGGGTTCTGACCCGTGTGCAAAGTTTCAAGAGTTTTCGAGCATGTTAAGGGTCTCAAAAGTGCCCGAAAGGTTGACAGAAAAATAAGAATAATAATAATAATAATAATAATAAATTAAAGCTGCAAGCAGCGATGAAAGGGCCCTCGCACCCGTGCCATCAACACTCGGTGGCTTTAGGAAGACAGAGCATGGTTGGGAAATGTACATTTAAGGAGGTATATATAGTAAGAGTATGTCAAAGTCAGTTACAAAATGTTTTGTATAATGGTGATAATAGCATGCTTCATGACTCAGCTAAGTGTTGCTAGCATGTTTAGTCTGTTTCTAGCATGCTTAGTACACAATAATTATGTGGTTAGTACTGCATTACGGTGTTAACCATGTCAGTTTCTGTTGCCAGTAGGTGGCGTTATGGCTATAACTGAATATGAGCATGGATGTGTGTTCAGGACAGAACTCTTATCAAACGTGTGAAGTTTGGTGCAAATTGGACATTGCCTTCTTGAGTAACAACAAAGTCATGTTTCATTGAATTAACATTCTTTAGCACTTAGCTAAGCATTGTTAGCATGTTTTAACATGTTTCTAGCATGTTTAGAACTCAATGGCATTTTTAACATGTTGCTAGAACGGCATAAAAGTGTTAAACATGTCACTTCCTGTTGCCAGTAGGTGGCGCTATTACTATAACTGAATTTGAGCATAGACATGTGTTCAGGCCATGATTCTTATCAAATGTGTGAAGTTTGGGGCAGATTGGACATTCCATGCCTGAATTACAGCAAATTCCTATTTAATTGCAATAATAGCATGCTTTAGCACTTAGCTAAGAGTTTGCTAGCATGTTTTAGCATGTTTCTAGTATGTTGTTAGCATGTTTAGCACTTGCTGGCACTTTTTTATATGTTATTAGGAGTCCATAACAGTGTTAAACATGTCACTTCCTGCTGCCAGCAGGTGGCGCTATGACTGTAAGCATGATCATGTGTTCAGGACAGAACGCTTATCAAAAGTGTGAAGTTTGGGGCAGATTGGACATTCCATGCCTGAGTTACAGCAAATTCATATTTAATTGCAGTAATATCATTCTTTAGCACTTAGCTAAGTGTTTGCTAGTATGTTTTAGCAAGTCTCTAGTATGTTGGTAGGATGTTTAGCACCTACTTGCATTTTTTTATATGTTATTAGGAGTCAAGAACAGTGTTAAACGTCACTTCCTGTTGCCAGCAGGTGGCGCTATGACTATAACTAAATATGAGCATGGACATGTGTTCAAGAGATAACTCTTATCAAACGTGTGAAGTTTGGGGTAGATTGTACATTGCCTTCTTGAGTAACAACAAAGTCCTGTTTCATTGAATTAGCATGGTTTAGCACTTAGCTAAGTACTGCTAGCATGTTTTAACATGTTTCTAGCATGTATAGAACTCAATGGCATTTTTAACATGTTGCTAGAACGGCATCAAAGTGTTAAACATGTCACTTCCTGTTGCCAGTAGGTGGTGCTATTACTATAACTGAATTTGAGCATAGACATGTGTTCAGGCCATGATTCTTATCAAATGTGTGAAGTTTGGGGCAGATTGGACATTACATGCCTGAGTTACAGCAAATTCCTATTTAATTGCAGTAATAGCATGCTTTAGCACTTAGCTAAGTGTTTGCTAGCATGTTTCTAGTATGTTGCTAACCTGTTTAGCACTTGTTGGCTCTTTTTTATATGTTATTAGGAGACCACAAGAGTGTTAAACATGTCACTTCCTGTTACCAGTAGGTGGCGCTATTACTATAACTGAATTTTCTCATGTAGATGTGTTCAGGACAGAACGCTTATCAAAAGTGTGAAGTTTGGGGCAGATTGGACATTCCATGCCTGAGTTACAGCAAATTCCTATTTAATTGCAATAATAGCATGCTTTAGCACTTAGCTAAGAGTTTGCTAGCATGTTTTAGCATGCTTCTATTATGTTGTTAGCATGTTTAGCACTTGCTGGCACTTTTTTATATGTTATTAGGAGTCCATATCAGTGTTAAACATGTCACTTCCTGTTGCCAGCAGGTGGCGCTATGACTGTAACTGAATATGAGCATGGTCATGTGTTCAGGACAGAACGCTTATCAAAAGTGTGAAGTTTGGGGCAGATTGGACATTCCATGCCTGAGTTACAGCAACTTCCTGTTTCATGGCGAAACATCGAAATTTGTCAGGCCGCCGAGGACCCGCCCTTTGACGAAAACTCAAGATCTTCGCAATTTAACGTCGCAAAGGCCTTAAGATTACACTCACCAAATTTGAAGATGATCAGATTAAAACTGTAGGAGGAGTTCGTTAAAGTACGAGGCCTGAAAATGGCAAAAACTGCACAAAAATCTGAGAGGAAGTTCAAAATGGCTGACTTCCTGTTGTGTTTAGGGCTATGCTCCAAGAGACTTTTTTGTAGGTATTAGGTCATTACATGTATGTACCGAATTTCGTGCACGTACGTGGAACGTTGCGGGAGGCGCACTCCGTTGAACTTTTATAGGTGGCGCTATCGAGCCATTTTGCCCCATCCAATTCTGAAACCTATATCAGATGTAAATTTTCGCCAGTTCTGACGCGTGTGCAAAGTTTCGTGAGTTTTCGAGCATGTTTAGGCCCTCAAAAATGCAATTAAATGCGGAGAAGAAGAAGAATAATAATAATTAAAGCTGCAAGCAGCGATGAAAGGGCCCTCGCACCCGTGCCATCAACACTCGGTGGCTTTAGGAAGGCAGAGCATGGTTGGGAAATGTACATTTAAGGAGGTATATATAGTAAGAGTATGTCAAAGTCAGTTACAAAATGTTTTGTATAATGGTGATAATAGCATGCTTCATGACTCAGCTAAGTGTTGCTAGCATGTTCAGTCTGTTTCTAGCATGCTTAGTACACAATAATTATGTGGTTAGTACTGCATTACTGTGTTAACCATGTCAGTTTCTGTTGCCAGTAGGTGGCGTTATGACTATAACTGAATATGAGCATGGATGTGTGTTCAGGACAGAACTCTTATCAAACATGTGAAGTTTGGTGCAAATTGGACATTGCCTTCTTGAGTAACAACAAAGTCATGTTTCATTGAATTAGCATTCTTTAGAACTTAGCTAAGCATTGTTAGCATGTTTTAACATGTTGCTAGAACGGCATCAACGTGTTAAACATGTCACTTCCTGTTGCCAGTTGGTGGCGCTATTACTATAACTGAACATTCTCATGTAGATGTGTTCAGGCCATGACTCTTATCAAAAGTGTGAAGTTTGGGGCAGATTGGACATTCCATGCCTGAGTTACAGCAAATTCCTATTTAATTGCAATAATAGCATGCTTTAGCACTTGGCTAAGAGTTTGCTAGCATGTTTTAGCATGTTTCTAGTATGTTGTTAGCATGTTTAACACTTGCTGGCACTTTTTTATATGTTATTAGGAGTCCACAACAGTGTTAAACATGTCACTTCCTGTTGCCAGCAGGTGGCGCTATGACTGTAACTGAATATAAGCATGGTCATGTGTTCAGGACAGAACGCTTATCAAAAGTGTGAAGTTTGGGGCAGATTGGACATTCCATGCCTGAGTTACAGCAAATTCATATTTAATTGCAGTAATATCATTCTTTAGCACTTAGCTAAGTGTTTGCTATTATGTTTTAGCATGTCTCTAGTATGTTGGTAGGATGTTTAGCACCTACTGGCATTTTTTTATATGTTATTAGGAGTCAAGAACAGTGTTAAACGTCACTTCCTGTTGCCAGCAGGTGGCGCTATGACTATAACTAAATATGAGCATGGACATGTGTTCAAGAGATAACTCTTATCAAACGTGTGACGTTTGGGGTAGATTGTACATTGCCTTCTTGAGTAACAACAAAGTCCTGTTTCATTGAATTAGCATGCTTTAGCACTTAGCTAAGTATTGCTAGCATGTTTTAATATGTTTCTAGCATGTTTAGAACTCAATGGCATTTTTAACATGTTGCTAGAACGGCATCAACGTGTTAAACATGTCACTTCCTGTTGCCAGTAGGTGGCGCTATTACTATAACTGAATTTGAGCATAGGCATGCGTTCAGGCCATGATTCTTATCAAACATGTGAAGTTTGGGCTAGATTGGACGTTCCATGCCTGAGTTACAGCAAATTCCTATTTAATTGCAGTAATAGCATGCTTTATCACTTAGCTAAGTGTTTGCTAGCATGTTTCTAGTATGTTGCTAACCTGTTTAGCACTTGCTGGCTCTTTTATATATGTTATTAGGAGACCACAACAGTGTTAAACATGTCACTTCCTGTTGACAGCAGGTGGCGCTATTACTATAACTGAATATTCTCATGTAGATGTGTTCAGGCCATGACTCTTATCAAACGTGTGAAGTTTGGGGCAGATTGGACATTCCATGCCTGTGTTACAGCAAATTCCTATTTAATTGCAGCAATAGCATGCTTTAGCACTTAGCTAAGTGTTTGCTAGCATGTTTTAGCATGTTTCTAGTATGTTGTTAGCATGTTTAGCACTTGCTGGCACTTTTTTTATATGTTTTTATATGTCCACAACAGTGTTTAACATGTCACTTCCTGTTGCCAGCAGGTGGCACTATGACTGTAACTGAATATGAGCATGGTCATGTGTTCAGGACAGAACGTTTATTAAAAGTGTGAAGTTTGGCGCATATTGGACATTGCCTTCTTGAGTAACAACAACATCCTGTTTCATTGAATTAGCATGCTTTAGCACTTAGCTAAGTATTGCTAGCATGTTTTAACATGTTTCTAGCATGTTTAGACCTCAATGGCATTTTTAACATGTTGCTAGAATGGCATCAACGTGTTAAACATGACACTTCCTGTTGCCAGTAGGTGGCGCTATTACTATAACTGAATATTATCATGTAGATGTGTTCAGGACAGAACGCTTATCAAAAGTGTGAAGTTTGGGGCAGATTGGACATTCCATGCCTGAGTTACAGCAAATTCCTATTTAATTGCAATAATAGCATGCTTTAGCACTTAGCTAAGAGTTTGCTAGCATGTTTTAGCATGCTTCTAGTATGTTGTTAGCATGTTTCGCACTTGCTGGCACTTTTTTATATGTTATTAGGAGTCCATAACAGTGTTAAACATGTCACTTCCTGTTGCCAGCAGGTGGCGCTATGACTATAACTGAATATGAGCATGGCCATGTGTTCAGGACAGAACTCTTATCAAACGTGTGAAGTTTGGGGGAGATTGGACATTCCATGCCTGAGTTACAGCAACTTCCTGTTTCATGGCGAAACATCGAAATTTGTAAGGCCGCCGAGGACCCGCCCTTCGACGAAAACTCAAGATCTTCGCAATTTAACGTCGCAAAGGCCTTAAGATTACACTCACCAAATTTGAAGATGATCAGATTAAAACTGTAGGAGGAGTTCGTTAAAGTACGAGGCCTGAAAATGGCAAAAACTGCACAAAAATCTGAGAGGAAGTTCAAAATGGCTGACTTCCTGTTGTGTTTAGGGCTATGCTCCAAGAGACTTTTTTGTAGGTATTAGGTCATTACACGTATGTACCGAATTTCGTGCACGTACGTGGAACGTTGCAGGAGGCGCACTCCGTTGAACTTTTATAGGTGGCGCTATCGAGCCATTTTGCCCCGTCCAATTCTGAAACCTATATCAGATGTAAATTTTCGCCAGTTCTGACGCGTGTGCAAAGTTTCGTGAGTTTTCGCGCATGTTTAGGCCCTCAAAAATGCAATTCAATGCGGAGAAGAATAATAATAATAATAATTAAAGCTGCAAGCAGCGATGAAAGGGCCCTCGCACCCGTGCCATCAACACTCGGTGGCTTTAGGAAGACAGAGCATGGTTGGGAAATGTACATTTAAGGAGGTATATATAGTAAGAGTATGTCAAAGTCAGTTACAAAATGTTTTGTATAATGGTGATAATAGCATGCTTCATGACTCAGCTAAGTGTTGCTAGCATGTTTAGTCTGTTTCTAGCATGCTTAGTACACAATAATTATGTGGTTAGTACTGCATTACTGTGTTAACCATGTCAGTTTCTGTTGCCAGTAGGTGGCGTTATGACTATAACTGAATATGAGCATGGATGTGTGTTCAGGACAGAACTCTTATCAAAGTTGTGAAGTTTGGTGCAAATTGGACATTGCCTTCTTGAGTAACAACAAAGTCATGTTTCATTGAATTAGCATTCTTTAGCACTTAGCTAAGCATTACTAGCATGTTTTAATATGTTTCTAGCATGTTTAGAACTCAATGGCATTTTTAACATGTTGCTAGAACGGCATCAACGTGTTAAACATGTCACTTCCTGTTGCCAGTAGGTGGCGCTATTACTATAACTGAACATTCTCATGTAGATGTGTTCAGGCCATGACTCTTATCAAAAGTGTGAAGTTTGGGGCAGATTGGACATTCCATGCCTGAGTTACAGCAAATTCCTATTTAATTGCAATAATAGCATGCTTTAGCACTTAGCTAAGAGTTTGCTAGCATGTTTTAGCATGTTTCTAGTATGTTGTTAGCATGTTTAACACTTGCTGGCACTTTTTTATATGTTATTAGGAGTCCATAACAGTGTTAAACATGTCACTTCCTGTTGCCAGCAGGTGGCGCTATTACTGTAACTGAATATAAGCATGGTCATGTGTTCAGGACAGAACGCTTATCAAAAGTGTGAAGTTTGGGGCAGATTGGACATTCCATGCCTGAGTTACAGCAAATTCATATTTAATTGCAGTAATATCATTCTTTAGCACTTAGCTAAGTGTTTGCTAGTATGTTTTATTATGTCTCTAGTATGTTGGTAGGATGTTTAGCATCTACTGGCATTTTTTTATATGTTATTAGGAGTCAAGAACAGTGTTAAACGTCACTTCCTGTTGCCAGCAGGTGGCGCTATGACTATAACTAAATATGAGCATGGACATGTGTTCAAGAGATAACTCTTATCAAACATGTGAAGTTTGGGGTAGATTGTACATTGCCTTCTTGAGTAACAACAAAGTCCTGTTTCATTGAATTAGCATGCTTTAGCACTTAGCTAAGTATTGCTAGCATGTTTTAATATGTTTCTAGCATGTTTAGAACTCAATGGCATTTTTAACATGTTGCTAGAACGGCATCAACGTGTTAAACATGTCACTTCCTGTTGCCAGTAGGTGGCGCTATTACTATAACTGAATTTGAGCATAGACATGTGTTCAGGCCATGATTCTTATCAAACGTGTGAAGTTTAGGGCAGATTGGACATTCCATGCCTGAGTTACAGCAAATTCCTATTTAATTGCAGTAATAGCATGCTTTAGCACTTAACTAAGTGTTTGCTAGCATGTTTCTAGTATGTTGCTAACCTGTTTAGCACTTGCTGGCTCTTTTTTATATGTTATTAGGAGACCACAACAGTGTTAAACATGTCACTTCCTGTTGACAGCAGGTGGCGCTATTACTATAACTGAATATTCTCATGTAGATGTGTTCAGGCCATGACTCTTATCAAACGTGTGAAATTTGGGGCAGATTGGACATTCCATGCCTGTGTTACAGCAAATTCCTATTTAATTGCAGCATTTGCATGCTTTAGCACTTAGCTAAGTGTTTGCTAGCATGTTTTAGCATGTTTCTAGTATGTTGTTAGCATGTTTAGCACTTGCTGGCACTTTTTTATATGTTTTTATATGTCCACAACAGTGTTTAACATGTCACTTCCTGTTGCCAGCAGGTGGCACTATGACTGTAACTGAATATGAGCATGGTCATGTGTTCAGGATAGAACGTTTATTAAAAGTGTGAAGTTTGGCGCAGATTGGACATTGCCTTCTTGAGTAACAACAACATCCTGTTTCATTGAATTAGCATGCTTTAGCACTTAGCTAAGTATTGCTAGCATGTTTTAACATGTTTCTAGCATGTTTAGAAGTCAATGGCATTTTTAACATGTTGCTAGAATGGCATCAACGTGTTAAACATGACACTTCCTGTTACCAGTAGGTGGCGCTATTACTATAACTGAATATTCTCATGTAGATGTGTTCAGTACAGAACGCTTATCAAAAGTGTGAAGTTTGGGGCAGATTGGACATTCCATGCCTGAGTTACAGCAAATTCCTATTTAATTGCAATAATAGCATGCTTTAGCACTTAGCTAAGAGTTTGCTAGCATGTTTTAGCATGCTTCTAGTATGTTGTTAGCATGTTTAGCACTTGCTGGCACTTTTTTATATGTTATTAGGAGTCCATAACAGTGTTAAACATGTCACTTCCTGTTGCCAGCAGGTGGCGCTATGACTATAACTGAATATGAGCATGGTCATGTGTTCAGGACAGAACTCTTATCAAACGTGTGAAGTTTGGGGCAGATTGGACATTCCATGCCTGAGTTACAACAACTTCCTGTTTCATGGCGAAACATCGAAATTTATCAGGCCGCCGAGGACCCGCCCTTTGACGAAAACTCAAGATCTTCGCAATTTAACGTCGCAAAGGCCTTAAGATTACACTCACCAAATTTGAAGATGATCAGATTAAAACTGTAGGAGGAGTTCGTTAAAGTACGAGGCCTGAAAATGGCAAAAACTGCACAAAAATCTGAGAGGAAGTTCAAAATGGCTGACTTCCTGTTGTGTTTAGGGCTATGCTCCAAGAGACTTTTTTGTAGGTATTAGGTCATTACATGTATGTACCGAATTTCGTGCACGTACGTGGAACGTTGCGGGAGGCGCACTCCGTTGAAATTTTATAGGTGGCGCTATCGAGCCATTTTGCCCCGTCCAATTCTGAAACCTATATCAGATGTAAATTTTCGCCAGTTCTGATGCGTGTGCAAAGTTTTGTGAGTTTTCGAGCATGTTTAGGCCCTCAAAAATGCAATTAAATGCGGAGAAGAATAATAATAATAATAATAAACAGAGCAATTCCAAGAGGGTCCTCACACCATCGGTGCTCGGGCCCTAATAATAAACAGAGCAATTCCAAGAGGGTCCTCACACCATCGGTGCTCGGGCCCTAATAAACAGAGCAATTCCAAGAGGGTCCTCACACCATCGGTGCTCGGGCCCTAATTAAAGCTGCAAGCAGCGATGAAAGGGCCCTCGCACCCGTGCCATCAACACTCGGTGGCTTTAGGAAGGCAGAGCATGGTTGGGAAATGTACATTTAAGGAGGTATATATAGTAAGAGTATGTCAAAGTCAGTTACAAAATGTTTTGTATAATGGTGATAATAGCATGCTTCATGACTCAGCTAAGTGTTGCTAGCATGTTCAGTCTGTTTCTAGCATGCTTAGTACACAATAATTATGTGGTTAGTACTGCATTACTGTGTTAACCATGTCAGTTTCTGTTGCCAGTAGGTGGCGTTATGACTATAACTGAATATGAGCATGGATGTGTGTTCAGGACAGAACTCTTATCAAACATGTGAAGTTTGGTGCAAATTGGACATTGCCTTCTTGAGTAACAACAAAGTCATGTTTCATTGAATTAGCATTCTTTAGAACTTAGCTAAGCATTGTTAGCATGTTTTAACATGTTGCTAGAACGGCATCAACGTGTTAAACATGTCACTTCCTGTTGCCAGTTGGTGGCGCTATTACTATAACTGAACATTCTCATGTAGATGTGTTCAGGCCATGACTCTTATCAAAAGTGTGAAGTTTGGGGCAGATTGGACATTCCATGCCTGAGTTACAGCAAATTCCTATTTAATTGCAATAATAGCATGCTTTAGCACTTGGCTAAGAGTTTGCTAGCATGTTTTAGCATGTTTCTAGTATGTTGTTAGCATGTTTAACACTTGCTGGCACTTTTTTATATGTTATTAGGAGTCCACAACAGTGTTAAACATGTCACTTCCTGTTGCCAGCAGGTGGCGCTATGACTGTAACTGAATATAAGCATGGTCATGTGTTCAGGACAGAACGCTTATCAAAAGTGTGAAGTTTGGGGCAGATTGGACATTCCATGCCTGAGTTACAGCAAATTCATATTTAATTGCAGTAATATCATTCTTTAGCACTTAGCTAAGTGTTTGCTATTATGTTTTAGCATGTCTCTAGTATGTTGGTAGGATGTTTAGCACCTACTGGCATTTTTTTATATGTTATTAGGAGTCAAGAACAGTGTTAAACGTCACTTCCTGTTGCCAGCAGGTGGCGCTATGACTATAACTAAATATGAGCATGGACATGTGTTCAAGAGATAACTCTTATCAAACGTGTGACGTTTGGGGTAGATTGTACATTGCCTTCTTGAGTAACAACAAAGTCCTGTTTCATTGAATTAGCATGCTTTAGCACTTAGCTAAGTATTGCTAGCATGTTTTAATATGTTTCTAGCATGTTTAGAACTCAATGGCATTTTTAACATGTTGCTAGAACGGCATCAACGTGTTAAACATGTCACTTCCTGTTGCCAGTAGGTGGCGCTATTACTATAACTGAATTTGAGCATAGGCATGCGTTCAGGCCATGATTCTTATCAAACATGTGAAGTTTGGGGCAGATTGGACGTTCCATGCCTGAGTTACAGCAAATTCCTATTTAATTGCAGTAATAGCATGCTTTATCACTTAGCTAAGTGTTTGCTAGCATGTTTCTAGTATGTTGCTAACCTGTTTAGCACTTGCTGGCTCTTTTATATATGTTATTAGGAGACCACAACAGTGTTAAACATGTCACTTCCTGTTGACAGCAGGTGGCGCTATTACTATAACTGAATATTCTCATGTAGATGTGTTCAGGCCATGACTCTTATCAAACGTGTGAAGTTTGGGGCAGATTGGACATTCCATGCCTGTGTTACAGCAAATTCCTATTTAATTGCAGCAATAGCATGCTTTAGCACTTAGCTAAGTGTTTGCTAGCATGTTTTAGCATGTTTCTAGTATGTTGTTAGCATGTTTAGCACTTGCTGGCACTTTTTTTATATGTTTTTATATGTCCACAACAGTGTTTAACATGTCACTTCCTGTTGCCAGCAGGTGGCACTATGACTGTAACTGAATATGAGCATGGTCATGTGTTCAGGACAGAACGTTTATTAAAAGTGTGAAGTTTGGCGCATATTGGACATTGCCTTCTTGAGTAACAACAACATCCTGTTTCATTGAATTAGCATGCTTTAGCACTTAGCTAAGTATTGCTAGCATGTTTTAACATGTTTCTAGCATGTTTAGACCTCAATGGCATTTTTAACATGTTGCTAGAATGGCATCAACGTGTTAAACATGACACTTCCTGTTGCCAGTAGGTGGCGCTATTACTATAACTGAATATTATCATGTAGATGTGTTCAGGACAGAACGCTTATCAAAAGTGTGAAGTTTGGGGCAGATTGGACATTCCATGCCTGAGTTACAGCAAATTCCTATTTAATTGCAATAATAGCATGCTTTAGCACTTAGCTAAGAGTTTGCTAGCATGTTTTAGCATGCTTCTAGTATGTTGTTAGCATGTTTCGCACTTGCTGGCACTTTTTTATATGTTATTAGGAGTCCATAACAGTGTTAAACATGTCACTTCCTGTTGCCAGCAGGTGGCGCTATGACTATAACTGAATATGAGCATGGCCATGTGTTCAGGACAGAACTCTTATCAAACGTGTGAAGTTTGGGGGAGATTGGACATTCCATGCCTGAGTTACAGCAACTTCCTGTTTCATGGCGAAACATCGAAATTTGTAAGGCCGCCGAGGACCCGCCCTTCGACGAAAACTCAAGATCTTCGCAATTTAACGTCGCAAAGGCCTTAAGATTACACTCACCAAATTTGAAGATGATCAGATTAAAACTGTAGGAGGAGTTCGTTAAAGTACGAGGCCTGAAAATGGCAAAAACTGCACAAAAATCTGAGAGGAAGTTCAAAATGGCTGACTTCCTGTTGTGTTTAGGGCTATGCTCCAAGAGACTTTTTTGTAGGTATTAGGTCATTACACGTATGTACCGAATTTCGTGCACGTACGTGGAACGTTGCAGGAGGCGCACTCCGTTGAACTTTTATAGGTGGCGCTATCGAGCCATTTTGCCCCGTCCAATTCTGAAACCTATATCAGATGTAAATTTTCGCCAGTTCTGACGCGTGTGCAAAGTTTCGTGAGTTTTCGCGCATGTTTAGGCCCTCAAAAATGCAATTCAATGCGGAGAAGAATAATAATAATAATAATAAACAGAGCAATTCCAAGAGGGTCCTCACACCATCGGTGCTCGGGCCCTAATAAACAGAGCAATTCCAAGAGGGTCCTCACACCATCGGTGCTCGGGCCCTAATTAAAGCTGCAAGCAGCGATGAAAGGGCCCTCGCACCCGTGCCATCAACACTCGGTGGCTTTAGGAAGGCAGAGCATGGTTGGGAAATGTACATTTAAGGAGGTATATATAGTAAGAGTATGTCAAAGTCAGTTACAAAATGTTTTGTATAATGGTGATAATAGCATGCTTCATGACTCAGCTAAGTGTTGCTTTCATGTTCAGTCTGTTTCTAGCATGCTTAGTACACAATAATTATGTGGTTAGTACTGCATTACTGTGTTAACCATGTCAGTTTCTGTTGCCAGTAGGTGGCGTTATGACTATAACTGAATATGAGCATGGATGTGTGTTCAGGACAGAACTCTTATCAAACATGTGAAGTTTGGTGCAAATTGGACATTGCCTTCTTGAGTAACAACAAAGTCATGTTTCATTGAATTAGCATTCTTTAGAACTTAGCTAAGCATTGTTAGCATGTTTTAACATGTTGCTAGAACGGCATCAACGTGTTAAACATGTCACTTCCTGTTACCAGTTGGTGGCGCTATTACTATAACTGAACATTCTCATGTAGATGTGTTCAGGCCATGACTCTTATCAAAAGTGTGAAGTTTGGGGCAGATTGGACATTCCATGCCTGAGTTACAGCAAATTCCTATTTAATTGCAATAATAGCATGCTTTAGCACTTGGCTAAGAGTTTGCCAGCATGTTTTAGCATGTTTCTAGTATGTTGTTAGCATGTTTAACACTTGCTGGCACTTTTTTATATGTTATTAGGAGTCCACAACAGTGTTAAACATGTCACTTCCTGTTGCCAGCAGGTGGCGCTATGACTGTAACTGAATATAAGCATGGTCATGTGTTCAGGACAGAACGCTTATCAAAAGTGTGAAGTTTGGGGCAGATTGGACATTCCATGCCTGAGTTACAGCAAATTCATATTTAATTGCAGTAATATCATTCTTTAGCACTTAGCTAAGTGTTTGCTATTATGTTTTAGCATGTCTCTAGTATGTTGGTAGGATGTTTAGCACCTACTGGCATTTTTTTATATGTTATTAGGAGTCAAGAACAGTGTTAAACGTCACTTCCTGTTGCCAGCAGGTGGCGCTATGACTATAACTAAATATGAGCATGGACATGTGTTCAAGAGATAACTCTTATCAAACGTGTGACGTTTGGGGTAGATTGTACATTGCCTTCTTGAGTAACAACAAAGTCCTGTTTCATTGAATTAGCATGCTTTAGCACTTAGCTAAGTATTGCTAGCATGTTTTAATATGTTTCTAGCATGTTTAGAACTCAATGGCATTTTTAACATGTTGCTAGAACGGCATCAACGTGTTAAACATGTCACTTCCTGTTGCCAGTAGGTGGCGCTATTACTATAACTGAATTTGAGCATAGGCATGCGTTCAGGCCATGATTCTTATCAAACATGTGAAGTTTGGGGCAGATTGGACGTTCCATGCCTGAGTTACAGCAAATTCCTATTTAATTGCAGTAATAGCATGCTTTATCACTTAGCTAAGTGTTTGCTAGCATGTTTCTAGTATGTTGCTAACCTGTTTAGCACTTGCTGGCTCTTTTATATATGTTATTAGGAGACCACAACAGTGTTAAACATGTCACTTCCTGTTGACAGCAGGTGGCGCTATTACTATAACTGAATATTCTCATGTAGATGTGTTCAGGCCATGACTCTTATCAAACGTGTGAAGTTTGGGGCAGATTGGACATTCCATGCCTGTGTTACAGCAAATTCCTATTTAATTGCAGCAATAGCATGCTTTAGCACTTAGCTAAGTGTTTGCTAGCATGTTTTAGCATGTTTCTAGTATGTTGTTAGCATGTTTAGCACTTGCTGGCACTTTTTTTATATGTTTTTATATGTCCACAACAGTGTTTAACATGTCACTTCCTGTTGCCAGCAGGTGGCACTATGACTGTAACTGAATATGAGCATGGTCATGTGTTCAGGACAGAACGTTTATTAAAAGTGTGAAGTTTGGCGCATATTGGACATTGCCTTCTTGAGTAACAACAACATCCTGTTTCATTGAATTAGCATGCTTTACCACTTAGCTAAGTATTGCTAGCATGTTTTAACATGTTTCTAGCATGTTTAGACCTCAATGGCATTTTTAACATGTTGCTAGAATGGCATCAACGTGTTAAACATGACACTTCCTGTTGCCAGTAGGTGGCGCTATTACTATAACTGAATATTATCATGTAGATGTGTTCAGGACAGAACGCTTATCAAAAGTGTGAAGTTTGGGGCAGATTGGACATTCCATGCCTGAGTTACAGCAAATTCCTATTTAATTGCAATAATAGCATGCTTTAGCACTTAGCTAAGAGTTTGCTAGCATGTTTTAGCATGCTTCTAGTATGTTGTTAGCATGTTTCGCACTTGCTGGCACTTTTTTATATGTTATTAGGAGTCCATAACAGTGTTAAACATGTCACTTCCTGTTGCCAGCAGGTGGCGCTATGACTATAACTGAATATGAGCATGGCCATGTGTTCAGGACAGAACTTTTATCAAACGTGTGAAGTTTGGGGGAGATTGGACATTCCATGCCTGAGTTACAGCAACTTCCTGTTTCATGGCGAAACATCGAAATTTGTAAGGCCGCCGAGGACCCGCCCTTCGACGAAAACTCAAGATCTTCGCAATTTAACGTCGCAAAGGCCTTAAGATTACACTCACCAAATTTGAAGATGATCAGATTAAAACTGTAGGAGGAGTTCGTTAAAGTACGAGGCCTGAAAATGGCAAAAACTGCACAAAAATCTGAGAGGAAGTTCAAAATGGCTGACTTCCTGTTGTGTTTAGGGCTATGCTCCAAGAGACTTTTTTGTAGGTATTAGGTCATTACATGTATGTACCGAATTTCGTGCACGTACGTGGAACGTTGCGGGAGGCACACTCCGTTGAAATTTTATAGGTGGCGCTATCGAGCCATTTTGCCCCGTCCAATTCTGAAACCTATATCAGATGTAAATTTTCGCCAGTTCTGATGCGTGTGCAAAGTTTTGTGAGTTTTCGAGCATGTTTAGGCCCTCAAAAATGCAATTAAATGCGGAGAAGAATAATAATAATAATTAAAGCTGCAAGCAGCGATGAAAGGGCCCTCGCACCCGTGCCATCAACACTCGGTGGCTTTAGGAAGGCAGAGCATGGTTGGGAAATGTACATTTAAGGAGGTATATATAGTAAGAGTATGTCAAAGTCAGTTACAAAATGTTTTGTATAATGGTGATAATAGCATGCTTCATGACTCAGCTAAGTGTTGCTAGCATGTTCAGTCTGTTTCTAGCATGCTTAGTACACAATAATTATGTGGTTAGTACTGCATTACTGTGTTAACCATGTCAGTTTCTGTTGCCAGTAGGTGGCGTTATGACTATAACTGAATATGAGCATGGATGTGTGTTCAGGACAGAACTCTTATCAAACATGTGAAGTTTGGTGCAAATTGGACATTGCCTTCTTGAGTAACAACAAAGTCATGTTTCATTGAATTAGCATTCTTTAGAACTTAGCTAAGCATTGTTAGCATGTTTTAACATGTTGCTAGAACGGCATCAACGTGTTAAACATGTCACTTCCTGTTGCCAGTTGGTGGCGCTATTACTATAACTGAACATTCTCATGTAGATGTGTTCAGGCCATGACTCTTATCAAAAGTGTGAAGTTTGGGTCAGATTGGACATTCCATGCCTGAGTTACAGCAAATTCCTATTTAATTGCAATAATAGCATGCTTTAGCACTTGGCTAAGAGTTTGCTAGCATGTTCTGGCATGTTTCTAGTATGTTGTTAGCATGTTTAACACTTGCTGGCACTTTTTTATATGTTATTAGGAGTCCACAACAGTGTTAAACATGTCACTTCCTGTTGCCAGCAGGTGGCGCTATGACTGTAACTGAATATAAGCATGGTCATGTGTTCAGGACAGAACACTTATCAAAAGTGTGAAGTTTGGGGCAGATTGGACATTCCATGCCTGAGTTACAGCAAATTCATATTTAATTGCAGTAATATCATTCTTTAGCACTTAGCTAAGTGTTTGCTATTATGTTTTAGCATGTCTCTAGTATGTTGGTAGGATGTTTAGCACCTACTGGCATTTTTTTATATGTTATTAGGAGTCAAGAACAGTGTTAAACGTCACTTCCTGTTGCCAGCAGGTGGCGCTATGACTATAACTAAATATGAGCATGGACATGTGTTCAAGAGATAACTCTTATCAAACGTGTGACGTTTGGGGTAGATTGTACATTGCCTTCTTGAGTAACAACAAAGTCCTGTTTCATTGAATTAGCATGCTTTAGCACTTAGCTAAGTATTGCTAGCATGTTTTAATATGTTTCTAGCATGTTTAGAACTCAATGGCATTTTTAACATGTTGCTAGAACGGCATCAACGTGTTAAACATGTCACTTCCTGTTGCCAGTAGGTGGCGCTATTACTATAACTGAATTTGAGCATAGGCATGCGTTCAGGCCATGATTCTTATCAAACATGTGAAGTTTGGGGCAGATTGGACGTTCCATGCCTGAGTTACAGCAAATTCCTATTTAATTGCAGTAATAGCATGCTTTAGCACTTAGCTAAGTGTTTGCTAGCATGTTTCTAGTATGTTGCTAACCTGTTTAGCACTTGCTGGCTCTTTTTTATATGTTATTAGGAGACCACAACAGTGTTAAACATGTCACTTCCTGTTGACAGCAGGTGGCGCTATTACTATAACTGAATATTCTCATGTAGATGTGTTCAGGCCATGACTCTTATCAAACGTGTGAAGTTTGGGGCAGATTGGACATTCCATGCCTGTGTTACAGCAAATTCCTATTTAATTGCAGCAATAGCATGCTTTAGCACTTAGCTAAGTGTTTGCTAGCATGTTTTAGCATGTTTCTAGTATGTTGTTAGCATGTTTAGCACTTGCTGTCACTTTTTTTATATGTTTTTATATGTCCACAACAGTGTTTAACATGTCACTTCCTGTTGCCAGCAGGTGGCACTATGACTGTAACTGAATATGAGCATGGTCATGTGTTTAGGACAGAACGTTTATTAAAAGTGTGAAGTTTGGGGCAGATTGGACATTGCCTTCTTGAGTAACAACAACATCCTGTTTCATTGAATTAGCATGCTTTAGCACTTAGCTAAGTATTGCTAGCATGTTTTAACATGTTTCTAGCATGTTTAGAAGTCAATGGCATTTTAACATGTTGCTAGAATGGCATCAACGTGTTAAACATGACACTTCCTGTTACCAGTAGGTGGCGCTATTACTATAACTGAATATTCTCATGTAGATGTGTTCAGGACAGAACGCTTATCAAAAGTGTGAAGTTTGGGGCAGATTGGACATTCCATGCCTGAGTTACAGCAAATTCCTATTTAATTGCAATAATAGCATGCTTTAGCACTTAGCTAAGAGTTTGCTAGCATGTTTTAGCATGCTTCTAGTATGTTGTTAGCATGTTTAGCACTTGCTGGCACTTTTTTATATGTTATTAGGAGTCCATAACAGTGTTAAACATGTCACTTCCTGTTGCCAGCAGGTGGCGCTATGACTATAACTGAATATGAGCATGGTCATGTGTTCAGGACAGAACTCTTATCAAAAGTGTGAAGTTTGGGGCAGATTGGACATTCCATGCCTGAGTTACAGCAACTTCCTGTTTCATGGCGAAACATCGAAATTTGTCAGGCCGCCGAGGACCCGCCCTTCGACGAAAACTCAAGATCTTCGCAATTTAACGTCGCAAAGGCCTTAAGATTACACTCACCAAATTTGAAGATGATCAGATTAAAACTGTAGGAGGAGTTCGTTAAAGTACGAGGCCTGAAAATGGCAAAAACTGCACAAAAATCTGAGAGGAAGTTCAAAATGGCTGACTTCCTGTTGTGTTTAGGGCTACGCTCCAAGAGACTTTTTTGTAGGTATTAGGTAATTACATGTATGTACCGAATTTCGTGCACGTACGTGGAACGATGCGGGAGGCGCACTCCGTTGAACTTTTATAGGTGGCGCTATCAAGCCATTTTGCCCCGTCCAATTCTGAAACCTATATCAGATGTAAATTTTCGCCAGTTCTGACGCGTGTGCAAAGTTTCGTGAGTTTTCGAGCATGTTTAGGCCCTCAAAAATGCAATTCAATGCGGAGAATAATAATAATAATAATAATTAAAGCTGCAAGCAGCGATGAAAGGGCCCTCGCACCCGTGCCATCAACACTCGGTGGCTTTAGGAAGGCAGAGCAT
Organism: Squalius cephalus; assembly: GCF_949319135.1. Taxonomy (NCBI): domain Eukaryota; kingdom Metazoa; phylum Chordata; class Actinopteri; order Cypriniformes; family Leuciscidae; genus Squalius; species Squalius cephalus. The sequence continues at coordinate 13,107,743 of NC_137126.1, forward strand.
GGTTGGGAAATGTACATTTAAGGAGGTATATAGTAAGAGTATGTCAAAGTCAGTTACAAAATGTTTTGTATAATGGTGATAATAGCATGCTTCATGACTCAGCTAAGTGTTGCTAGCATGTTCAGTCTGTTTCTAGCATGCTTAGTACACAATAATTATGTGGTTAGTACTGCATTACTGTGTTAACCATGTCAGTTTCTGTTGCCAGTAGGTGGCGTTATGACTATAACTGAATATGAGCATGGATGTGTGTTCAGGACAGAACTCTTATCAAACATGTGAAGTTTGGTGCAAATTGGACATTGCCTTCTTGAGTAACAACAAAGTCATGTTTCATTGAATTAGCATTCTTTAGAACTTAGCTAAGCATTGTTAGCATGTTTTAACATGTTGCTAGAACGGCATCAACGTGTTAAACATGTCACTTCCTGTTGCCAGTTGGTGGCGCTATTACTATAACTGAACATTCTCATGTAGATGTGTTCAGGCCATGACTCTTATCAAAAGTGTGAAGTTTGGGGCAGATTGGACATTCCATGCCTGAGTTACAGCAAATTCCTATTTAATTGCAATAATAGCATGCTTTAGCACTTGGCTAAGAGTTTGCTAGCATGTTTTAGCATGTTTCTAGTATGTTGTTAGCATGTTTAACACTTGCTGGCACTTTTTTATATGTTATTAGGAGTCCACAACAGTGTTAAACATGTCACTTCCTGTTGCCAGCAGGTGGCGCTATGACTGTAACTGAATATAAGCATGGTCATGTGTTCAGGACAGAACGCTTATCAAAAGTGTGAAGTTTGGGGCAGATTGGACATTCCATGCCTGAGTTACAGCAAATTCATATTTAATTGCAGTAATATCATTCTTTAGCACTTAGCTAAGTGTTTGCTATTATGTTTTAGCATGTCTCTAGTATGTTGGTAGGATGTTTAGCACCTACTGGCATTTTTTTATATTTTATTAGGAGTCAAGAACAGTGTTAAACGTCACTTCCTGTTGCCAGCAGGTGGCGCTATGACTATAACTAAATATGAGCATGGACATGTGTTCAAGAGATAACTCTTATCAAACGTGTGACGTTTGGGGTAGATTGTACATTGCCTTCTTGAGTAACAACAAAGTCCTGTTTCATTGAATTAGCATGCTTTAGCACTTAGCTAAGTATTGCTAGCATGTTTTAATATGTTTCTAGCATGTTTAGAACTCAATGGCATTTTTAACATGTTGCTAGAACGGCATCAACGTGTTAAACATGTCACTTCCTGTTGCCAGTAGGTGGCGCTATTACTATAACTGAATTTGAGCATAGGCATGCGTTCAGGCCATGATTCTTATCAAACATGTGAAGTTTGGGGCAGATTGGACGTTCCATGCCTGAGTTACAGCAAATTCCTATTTAATTGCAGTAATAGCATGCTTTATCACTTAGCTAAGTGTTTGCTAGCATGTTTCTAGTATGTTGCTAACCTGTTTAGCACTTGCTGGCTCTTTTATATATGTTATTAGGAGACCACAACAGTGTTAAACATGTCACTTCCTGTTGACAGCAGGTGGCGCTATTACTATAACTGAATATTCTCATGTAGATGTGTTCAGGCCATGACTCTTATCAAACGTGTGAAGTTTGGGGCAGATTGGACATTCCATGCCTGTGTTACAGCAAATTCCTATTTAATTGCAGCAATAGCATGCTTTAGCACTTAGCTAAGTGTTTGCTAGCATGTTTTAGCATGTTTCTAGTATGTTGTTAGCATGTTTAGCACTTGCTGGCACTTTTTTTATATGTTTTTATATGTCCACAACAGTGTTTAACATGTCACTTCCTGTTGCCAGCAGGTGGCACTATGACTGTAACTGAATATGAGCATGGTCATGTGTTCAGGACAGAACGTTTATTAAAAGTGTGAAGTTTGGCGCATATTGGACATTGCCTTCTTGAGTAACAACAACATCCTGTTTCATTGAATTAGCATGCTTTAGCACTTAGCTAAGTATTGCTAGCATGTTTTAACATGTTTCTAGCATGTTTAGACCTCAATGGCATTTTTAACATGTTGCTAGAATGGCATCAACGTGTTAAACATGACACTTCCTGTTGCCAGTAGGTGGCGCTATTACTATAACTGAATATTATCATGTAGATGTGTTCAGGACAGAACGCTTATCAAAAGTGTGAAGTTTGGGGCAGATTGGACATTCCATGCCTGAGTTACAGCAAATTCCTATTTAATTGCAATAATAGCATGCTTTAGCACTTAGCTAAGAGTTTGCTAGCATGTTTTAGCATGCTTCTAGTATGTTGTTAGCATGTTTCGCACTTGCTGGCACTTTTTTATATGTTATTAGGAGTCCATAACAGTGTTAAACATGTCACTTCCTGTTGCCAGCAGGTGGCGCTATGACTATAACTGAATATGAGCATGGCCATGTGTTCAGGACAGAACTCTTATCAAACGTGTGAAGTTTGGGGGAGATTGGACATTCCATGCCTGAGTTACAGCAACTTCCTGTTTCATGGCGAAACATCGAAATTTGTAAGGCCGCCGAGGACCCGCCCTTCGACGAAAACTCAAGATCTTCGCAATTTAACGTCGCAAAGGCCTTAAGATTACACTCACCAAATTTGAAGATGATCAGATTAAAACTGTAGGAGGAGTTCGTTAAAGTACGAGGCCTGAAAATGGCAAAAACTGCACAAAAATCTGAGAGGAAGTTCAAAATGGCTGACTTCCTGTTGTGTTTAGGGCTATGCTCCAAGAGACTTTTTTGTAGGTATTAGGTCATTACACGTATGTACCGAATTTCGTGCACGTACGTGGAACGTTGCAGGAGGCGCACTCCGTTGAACTTTTATAGGTGGCGCTATCGAGCCATTTTGCCCCGTCCAATTCTGAAACCTATATCAGATGTAAATTTTCGCCAGTTCTGACGCGTGTGCAAAGTTTCGTGAGTTTTCGCGCATGTTTAGGCCCTCAAAAATGCAATTCAATGCGGAGAAGAATAATAATAATAATAATTAAAGCTGCAAGCAGCGATGAAAGGGCCCTCGCACCCGTGCCATCAACACTCGGTGGCTTTAGGAAGGCAGAGCATGGTTGGGAAATGTACATTTAAGGAGGTATATATAGTAAGAGTATGTCAAAGTCAGTTACAAAATGTTTTGTATAATGGTGATAATAGCATGCTTCATGACTCAGCTAAGTGTTGCTAGCATGTTCAGTCTGTTTCTAGCATGCTTAGTACACAATAATTATGTGGTTAGTACTGCATTACTGTGTTAACCATGTCAGTTTCTGTTGCCAGTAGGTGGCGTTATGACTATAACTGAATATGAGCATGGATGTGTGTTCAGGACAGAACTCTTATCAAACATGTGAAGTTTGGTGCAAATTGGACATTGCCTTCTTGAGTAACAACAAAGTCATGTTTCATTGAATTAGCATTCTTTAGAACTTAGCTAAGCATTGTTAGCATGTTTTAACATGTTGCTAGAACGGCATCAACGTGTTAAACATGTCACTTCCTGTTGCCAGTTGGTGGCGCTATTACTATAACTGAACATTCTCATGTAGATGTGTTCAGGCCATGACTCTTATCAAAAGTGTGAAGTTTGGGGCAGATTGGACATTCCATGCCTGAGTTACAGCAAATTCCTATTTAATTGCAATAATAGCATGCTTTAGCACTTGGCTAAGAGTTTGCTAGCATGTTTTAGCATGTTTCTAGTATGTTGTTAGCATGTTTAACACTTGCTGGCACTTTTTTATATGTTATTAGGAGTCCACAACAGTGTTAAACATGTCACTTCCTGTTGCCAGCAGGTGGCGCTATGACTGTAACTGAATATAAGCATGGTCATGTGTTCAGGACAGAACGCTTATCAAAAGTGTGAAGTTTGGGGCAGATTGGACATTCCATGCCTGAGTTACAGCAAATTCATATTTAATTGCAGTAATATCATTCTTTAGCACTTAGCTAAGTGTTTGCTATTATGTTTTAGCATGTCTCTAGTATGTTGGTAGGATGTTTAGCACCTACTGGCATTTTTTTATATGTTATTAGGAGTCAAGAACAGTGTTAAACGTCACTTCCTGTTGCCAGCAGGTGGCGCTATGACTATAACTAAATATGAGCATGGACATGTGTTCAAGAGATAACTCTTATCAAACGTGTGACGTTTGGGGTAGATTGTACATTGCCTTCTTGAGTAACAACAAAGTCCTGTTTCATTGAATTAGCATGCTTTAGCACTTAGCTAAGTATTGCTAGCATGTTTTAATATGTTTCTAGCATGTTTAGAACTCAATGGCATTTTTAACATGTTGCTAGAACGGCATCAACGTGTTAAACATGTCACTTCCTGTTGCCAGTAGGTGGCGCTATTACTATAACTGAATTTGAGCATAGGCATGCATTCAGGCCATGATTCTTATCAAACATGTGAAGTTTGGGGCAGATTGGACGTTCCATGCCTGAGTTACAGCAAATTCCTATTTAATTGCAGTAATAGCATGCTTTATCACTTAGCTAAGTGTTTGCTAGCATGTTTCTAGTATGTTGCTAACCTGTTTAGCACTTGCTGGCTCTTTTATATATGTTATTAGGAGACCACAACAGTGTTAAACATGTCACTTCCTGTTGACAGCAGGTGGCGCTATTACTATAACTGAATATTCTCATGTAGATGTGTTCAGGCCATGACTCTTATCAAACGTGTGAAGTTTGGGGCAGATTGGACATTCCATGCCTGTGTTACAGCAAATTCCTATTTAATTGCAGCAATAGCATGCTTTAGCACTTAGCTAAGTGTTTGCTAGCATGTTTTAGCATGTTTCTAGTATGTTGTTAGCATGTTTAGCACTTGCTGGCACTTTTTTTATATGTTTTTATATGTCCACAACAGTGTTTAACATGTCACTTCCTGTTGCCAGCAGGTGGCACTATGACTGTAACTGAATATGAGCATGGTCATGTGTTCAGGACAGAACGTTTATTAAAAGTGTGAAGTTTGGCGCATATTGGACATTGCCTTCTTGAGTAACAACAACATCCTGTTTCATTGAATTAGCATGCTTTAGCACTTAGCTAAGTATTGCTAGCATGTTTTAACATGTTTCTAGCATGTTTAGACCTCAATGGCATTTTTAACATGTTGCTAGAATGGCATCAACGTGTTAAACATGACACTTCCTGTTGCCAGTAGGTGGCGCTATTACTATAACTGAATATTATCATGTAGATGTGTTCAGGACAGAACGCTTATCAAAAGTGTGAAGTTTGGGGCAGATTGGACATTCCATGCCTGAGTTACAGCAAATTCCTATTTAATTGCAATAATAGCATGCTTTAGCACTTAGCTAAGAGTTTGCTAGCATGTTTTAGCATGCTTCTAGTATGTTGTTAGCATGTTTCGCACTTGCTGGCACTTTTTTATATGTTATTAGGAGTCCATAACAGTGTTAAACATGTCACTTCCTGTTGCCAGCAGGTGGCGCTATGACTATAACTGAATATGAGCATGGCCATGTGTTCAGGACAGAACTCTTATCAAACGTGTGAAGTTTGGGGGAGATTGGACATTCCATGCCTGAGTTACAGCAACTTCCTGTTTCATGGCGAAACATCGAAATTTGTAAGGCCGCCGAGGACCCGCCCTTCGACGAAAACTCAAGATCTTCGCAATTTAACGTCGCAAAGGCCTTAAGATTACACTCACCAAATTTGAAGATGATCAGATTAAAACTGTAGGAGGAGTTCGTTAAAGTACGAGGCCTGAAAATGGCAAAAACTGCACAAAAATCTGAGAGGAAGTTCAAAATGGCTGACTTCCTGTTGTGTTTAGGGCTATGCTCCAAGAGACTTTTTTGTAGGTATTAGGTCATTACACGTATGTACCGAATTTCGTGCACGTACGTGGAACGTTGCAGGAGGCGCACTCTGTTGAACTTTTATAGGTGGCGCTATCGAGCCATTTTGCCCCGTCCAATTCTGAAACCTATATCAGATGTAAATTTTCGCCAGTTCTGACGCGTGTGCAAAGTTTCGTGAGTTTTCGCGCATGTTTAGGCCCTCAAAAATGCAATTCAATGCGGAGAAGAATAATAATAATAATAATAAACAGAGCAATTCCAAGAGGGTCCTCACACCATCGGTGCTCGGGCCCTAATTAAAGCTGCAAGCAGCGATGAAAGGGCCCTCGCACCCGTGCCATCAACACTCGGTGGCTTTAGGAAGGCAGAGCATGGTTGGGAAATGTACATTTAAGGAGGTATATATAGTAAGAGTATGTCAAAGTCAGTTACAAAATGTTTTGTATAATGGTGATAATAGCATGCTTCATGACTCAGCTAAGTGTTGCTAGCATGTTCAGTCTGTTTCTAGCATGCTTAGTACACAATAATTATGTGGTTAGTACTGCATTACTGTGTTAACCATGTCAGTTTCTGTTGCCAGTAGGTGGCGTTATGACTATAACTGAATATGAGCATGGATGTGTGTTCAGGACAGAACTCTTATCAAACATGTGAAGTTTGGTGCAAATTGGACATTGCCTTCTTGAGTAACAACAAAGTCATGTTTCATTGAATTAGCATTCTTTAGAACTTAGCTAAGCATTGTTAGCATGTTTTAACATGTTGCTAGAACGGCATCAACGTGTTAAACATGTCACTTCCTGTTGCCAGTTGGTGGCGCTATTACTATAACTGAACATTCTCATGTAGATGTGTTCAGGCCATGACTCTTATCAAAAGTGTGAAGTTTGGGGCAGATTGGACATTCCATGCCTGAGTTACAGCAAATTCCTATTTAATTGCAATAATAGCATGCTTTAGCACTTGGCTAAGAGTTTGCTAGCATGTTTTAGCATGTTTCTAGTATGTTGTTAGCATGTTTAACACTTGCTGGCACTTTTTTATATGTTATTAGGAGTCCACAACAGTGTTAAACATGTCACTTCCTGTTGCCAGCAGGTGGCGCTATGACTGTAACTGAATATAAGCATGGTCATGTGTTCAGGACAGAACGCTTATCAAAAGTGTGAAGTTTGGGGCAGATTGGACATTCCATGCCTGAGTTACAGCAAATTCATATTTAATTGCAGTAATATCATTCTTTAGCACTTAGCTAAGTGTTTGCTATTATGTTTTAGCATGTCTCTAGTATGTTGGTAGGATGTTTAGCACCTACTGGCATTTTTTTATATGTTATTAGGAGTCAAGAACAGTGTTAAACGTCACTTCCTGTTGCCAGCAGGTGGCGCTATGACTATAACTAAATATGAGCATGGACATGTGTTCAAGAGATAACTCTTATCAAACGTGTGACGTTTGGGGTAGATTGTACATTGCCTTCTTGAGTAACAACAAAGTCCTGTTTCATTGAATTAGCATGCTTTAGCACTTAGCTAAGTATTGCTAACATGTTTTAATATGTTTCTAGCATGTTTAGAACTCAATGGCATTTTTAACATGTTGCTAGAACGGCATCAACGTGTTAAACATGTCACTTCCTGTTGCCAGTAGGTGGCGCTATTACTATAACTGAATTTGAGCATAGGCATGCGTTCAGGCCATGATTCTTATCAAACATGTGAAGTTTGGGGCAGATTGGACGTTCCATGCCTGAGTTACAGCAAATTCCTATTTAATTGCAGTAATAGCATGCTTTATCACTTAGCTAAGTGTTTGCTAGCATGTTTCTAGTATGTTGCTAACCTGTTTAGCACTTGCTGGCTCTTTTATATATGTTATTAGGAGACCACAACAGTGTTAAACATGTCACTTCCTGTTGACAGCAGGTGGCGCTATTACTATAACTGAATATTCTCATGTAGATGTGTTCAGGCCATGACTCTTATCAAACGTGTGAAGTTTGGGGCAGATTGGACATTCCATGCCTGTGTTACAGCAAATTCCTATTTAATTGCAGCAATAGCATGCTTTAGCACTTAGCTAAGTGTTTGCTAGCATGTTTTAGCATGTTTCTAGTATGTTGTTAGCATGTTTAGCACTTGCTGGCACTTTTTTATATGTTTTTATATGTCCACAACAGTGTTTAACATGTCACTTCCTGTTGCCAGCAGGTGGCACTATGACTGTAACTGAATATGAGCATGGTCATGTGTTCAGGACAGAACGTTTATTAAAAGTGTGAAGTTTGGCGCATATTGGACATTGCCTTCTTGAGTAACAACAACATCCTGTTTCATTGAATTAGCATGCTTTAGCACTTAGCTAAGTATTGCTAGCATGTTTTAACATGTTTCTAGCATGTTTAGACCTCAATGGCATTTTTAACATGTTGCTAGAATGGCATCAACGTGTTAAACATGACACTTCCTGTTGCCAGTAGGTGGCGCTATTACTATAACTGAATATTATCATGTAGATGTGTTCAGGACAGAACGCTTATCAAAAGTGTGAAGTTTGGGGCAGATTGGACATTCCATGCCTGAGTTACAGCAAATTCCTATTTAATTGCAATAATAGCATGCTTTAGCACTTAGCTAAGAGTTTGCTAGCATGTTTTAGCATGCTTCTAGTATGTTGTTAGCATGTTTCGCACTTGCTGGCACTTTTTTATATGTTATTAGGAGTCCATAACAGTGTTAAACATGTCACTTCCTGTTGCCAGCAGGTGGCGCTATGACTATAACTGAATATGAGCATGGCCATGTGTTCAGGACAGAACTCTTATCAAACGTGTGAAGTTTGGGGGAGATTGGACATTCCATGCCTGAGTTACAGCAACTTCCTGTTTCATGGCGAAACATCGAAATTTGTAAGGCCGCCGAGGACCCGCCCTTCGACGAAAACTCAAGATCTTCGCAATTTAACGTCGCAAAGGCCTTAAGATTACACTCACCAAATTTGAAGATGATCAGATTAAAACTGTAGGAGGAGTTCGTTAAAGTACGAGGCCTGAAAATGGCAAAAACTGCACAAAAATCTGAGAGGAAGTTCAAAATGGCTGACTTCCTGTTGTGTTTAGGGCTATGCTCCAAGAGACTTTTTTGTAGGTATTAGGTCATTACACGTATGTACCGAATTTCGTGCACGTACGTGGAACGTTGCAGGAGGCGCACTCCGTTGAACTTTTATAGGTGGCGCTATCGAGCCATTTTGCCCCGTCCAATTCTGAAACCTATATCAGATGTAAATTTTCGCCAGTTCTGACGCGTGTGCAAAGTTTCGTGAGTTTTCGCGCATGTTTAGGCCCTCAAAAATGCAATTCAATGCGGAGAAGAATAATAATAATAATAATTAAAGCTGCAAGCAGCGATGAAAGGGCCCTCGCACCCGTGCCATCAACACTCGGTGGCTTTAGGAAGGCAGAGCATGGTTGGGAAATGTACATTTAAGGAGGTATATATAGTAAGAGTATGTCAAAGTCAGTTACAAAATGTTTTGTATAATGGTGATAATAGCATGCTTCATGACTCAGCTAAGTGTTGCTAGCATGTTCAGTCTGTTTCTAGCATGCTTAGTACACAATAATTATGTGGTTAGTACTGCATTACTGTGTTAACCATGTCAGTTTCTGTTGCCAGTAGGTGGCGTTATGACTATAACTGAATATGAGCATGGATGTGTGTTCAGGACAGAACTCTTATCAAACATGTGAAGTTTGGTGCAAATTGGACATTGCCTTCTTGAGTAACAACAAAGTCATGTTTCATTGAATTAGCATTCTTTAGAACTTAGCTAAGCATTGTTAGCATGTTTTAACATGTTGCTAGAACGGCATCAACGTGTTAAACATGTCACTTCCTGTTGCCAGTTGGTGGCGCTATTACTATAACTGAACATTCTCATGTAGATGTGTTCAGGCCATGACTCTTATCAAAAGTGTGAAGTTTGGGGCAGATTGGACATTCCATGCCTGAGTTACAGCAAATTCCTATTTAATTGCAATAATAGCATGCTTTAGCACTTGGCTAAGAGTTTGCTAGCATGTTTTAGCATGTTTCTAGTATGTTGTTAGCATGTTTAACACTTGCTGGCACTTTTTTATATGTTATTAGGAGTCCACAACAGTGTTAAACATGTCACTTCCTGTTGCCAGCAGGTGGCGCTATGACTGTAACTGAATATAAGCATGGTCATGTGTTCAGGACAGAACGCTTATCAAAAGTGTGAAGTTTGGGGCAGATTGGACATTCCATGCCTGAGTTACAGCAAATTCATATTTAATTGCAGTAATATCATTCTTTAGCACTTAGCTAAGTGTTTGCTATTATGTTTTAGCATGTCTCTAGTATGTTGGTAGGATGTTTAGCACCTACTGGCATTTTTTTATATGTTATTAGGAGTCAAGAACAGTGTTAAACGTCACTTCCTGTTGCCAGCAGGTGGCGCTATGACTATAACTAAATATGAGCATGGACATGTGTTCAAGAGATAACTCTTATCAAACGTGTGACGTTTGGGGTAGATTGTACATTGCCTTCTTGAGTAACAACAAAGTCCTGTTTCATTGAATTAGCATGCTTTAGCACTTAGCTAAGTATTGCTAGCATGTTTTAATATGTTTCTAGCATGTTTAGAACTCAATGGCATTTTTAACATGTTGCTAGAACGGCATCAACGTGTTAAACATGTCACTTCCTGTTGCCAGTAGGTGGCGCTATTACTATAACTGAATTTGAGCATAGGCATGCGTTCAGGCCATGATTCTTATCAAACATGTGAAGTTTGGGGCAGATTGGACGTTCCATGCCTGAGTTACAGCAAATTCCTATTTAATTGCAGTAATAGCATGCTTTATCACTTAGCTAAGTGTTTGCTAGCATGTTTCTAGTATGTTGCTAACCTGTTTAGCACTTGCTGGCTCTTTTATATATGTTATTAGGAGACCACAACAGTGTTAAACATGTCACTTCCTGTTGACAGCAGGTGGCGCTATTACTATAACTGAATATTCTCATGTAGATGTGTTCAGGCCATGACTCTTATCAAACGTGTGAAGTTTGGGGCAGATTGGACATTCCATGCCTGTGTTACAGCAAATTCCTATTTAATTGCAGCAATAGCATGCTTTAGCACTTAGCTAAGTGTTTGCTAGCATGTTTTAGCATGTTTCTAGTATGTTGTTAGCATGTTTAGCACTTGCTGGCACTTTTTTTATATGTTTTTATATGTCCACAACAATGTTTAACATGTCACTTCCTGTTGCCAGCAGGTGGCACTATGACTGTAACTGAATATGAGCATGGTCATGTGTTCAGGACAGAACGTTTATTAAAAGTGTGAAGTTTGGCGCATATTGGACATTGCCTTCTTGAGTAACAACAACATCCTGTTTCATTGAATTAGCATGCTTTAGCACTTAGCTAAGTATTGCTAGCATGTTTTAACATGTTTCTAGCATGTTTAGACCTCAATGGCATTTTTAACATGTTGCTAGAATGGCATCAACGTGTTAAACATGACACTTCCTGTTGCCAGTAGGTGGCGCTATTACTATAACTGAATATTATCATGTAGATGTGTTCAGGACAGAACGCTTATCAAAAGTGTGAAGTTTGGGGCAGATTGGACATTCCATGCCTGAGTTACAGCAAATTCCTATTTAATTGCAATAATAGCATGCTTTAGCACTTAGCTAAGAGTTTGCTAGCATGTTTTAGCATGCTTCTAGTATGTTGTTAGCATGTTTCGCACTTGCTGGCACTTTTTTATATGTTATTAGGAGTCCATAACAGTGTTAAACATGTCACTTCCTGTTGCCAGCAGGTGGCGCTATGACTATAACTGAATATGAGCATGGCCATGTGTTCAGGACAGAACTCTTATCAAACGTGTGAAGTTTGGGGGAGATTGGACATTCCATGCCTGAGTTACAGCAACTTCCTGTTTCATGGCGAAACATCGAAATTTGTAAGGCCGCCGAGGACCCGCCCTTCGACGAAAACTCAAGATCTTCGCAATTTAACGTCGCAAAGGCCTTAAGATTACACTCACCAAATTTGAAGATGATCAGATTAAAACTGTAGGAGGAGTTCGTTAAAGTACGAGGCCTGAAAATGGCAAAAACTGCACAAAAATCTGAGAGGAAGTTCAAAATGGCTGACTTCCTGTTGTGTTTAGGGCTATGCTCCAAGAGACTTTTTTGTAGGTATTAGGTCATTACACGTATGTACCGAATTTCGTGCACGTACGTGGAACGTTGCAGGAGGCGCACTCCGTTGAACTTTTATAGGTGGCGCTATCGAGCCATTTTGCCCCGTCCAATTCTGAAACCTATATCAGATGTAAATTTTCGCCAGTTCTGACGCGTGTGCAAAGTTTCGTGAGTTTTCGCGCATGTTTAGGCCCTCAAAAATGCAATTCAATGCGGAGAAGAATAATAATAATAATAATAAACAGAGCAATTCCAAGAGGGTCCTCACACCATCGGTGCTCGGGCCCTAATAATTAAAGCTGCAAGCAGCGATGAAAGGGCCCTCGCACCCGTGCCATCAACACTTGGTGGCTTTAGGAAGGCAGAGCATGGTTGGGAAATGTACATTTAAGGAGGTATATATAGTAAGAGTATGTCAAAGTCAGTTACAAAATGTTTTGTATAATGGTGATAATAGCATGCTTCATGACTCAGCTAAGTGTTGCTGGCATGTTCAGTCTGTTTCTAGCATGCTTAGTACACAATAATTATGTGGTTAGTACTGCATTACTGTGTTAACCATGTCAGTTTCTGTTGCCAGTAGGTGGCGTTATGACTATAACTGAATATGAGCATGGATGTGTGTTCAGGACAGAACTCTTATCAAACATGTGAAGTTTGGTGCAAATTGGACATTGCCTTCTTGAGTAACAACAAAGTCATGTTTCATTGAATTAGCATTCTTTAGAACTTAGCTAAGCATTGTTAGCATGTTTTAACATGTTGCTAGAACGGCATCAACGTGTTAAACATGTCACTTCCTGTTGCCAGTTGGTGGCGCTATTACTATAACTGAACATTCTCATGTAGATGTGTTCAGGCCATGACTCTTATCAAAAGTGTGAAGTTTGGGGCAGATTGGACATTCCATGCCTGAGTTACAGCAAATTCCTATTTAATTGCAATAATAGCATGCTTTAGCACTTAGCTAAGTATTGCTAGCATGTTTTAACATGTTTCTAGCATGTTTAGACCTCAATGGCATTTTTAACATGTTGCTAGAATGGCATCAACGTGTTAAACATGACACTTCCTGTTGCCAGTAGGTGGCGCTATTACTATAACTGAATATTATCATGTAGATGTGTTCAGGACAGAACGCTTATCAAAAGTGTGAAGTTTGGGGCAGATTGGACATTCCATGCCTGAGTTACAGCAAATTCCTATTTAATTGCAATAATAGCATGCTTTAGCACTTAGCTAAGAGTTTGCTAGCATGTTTTAGCATGCTTCTAGTATGTTGTTAGCATGTTTCGCACTTGCTGGCACTTTTTTATATGTTATTAGGAGTCCATAACAGTGTTAAACATGTCACTTCCTGTTGCCAGCAGGTGGCGCTATGACTATAACTGAATATGAGCATGGCCATGTGTTCAGGACAGAACTCTTATCAAACGTGTGAAGTTTGGGGGAGATTGGACATTCCATGCCTGAGTTACAGCAACTTCCTGTTTCATGGCGAAACATCGAAATTTGTAAGGCCGCCGAGGACCCGCCCTTCGACGAAAACTCAAGATCTTCGCAATTTAACGTCGCAAAGGCCTTAAGATTACACTCACCAAATTTGAAGATGATCAGATTAAAACTGTAGGAGGAGTTCGTTAAAGTACGAGGCCTGAAAATGGCAAAAACTGCACAAAAATCTGAGAGGAAGTTCAAAATGGCTGACTTCCTGTTGTGTTTAGGGCTATGCTCCAAGAGACTTTTTTGTAGGTATTAGGTCATTACACGTATGTACCGAATTTCGTGCACGTACGTGGAACGTTGCAGGAGGCGCACTCCGTTGAACTTTTATAGGTGGCGCTATCGAGCCATTTTGCCCCGTCCAATTCTGAAACCTATATCAGATGTAAATTTTCGCCAGTTCTGACGCGTGTGCAAAGTTTCGTGAGTTTTCGCGCATGTTTAGGCCCTCAAAAATGCAATTCAATGCGGAGAAGAATAATAATAATAATAATAAACAGAGCAATTCCAAGAGGGTCCTCACACCATCGGTGCTCGGGCCCTAATTAAAGCTGCAAGCAGCGATGAAAGGGCCCTCGCACCCGTGCCATCAACACTTGGTGGCTTTAGGAAGACAGAGCATGGTTGGGAAATGTACATTTAAGGAGGTATATATAGTAAGAGTATGTCAAAGTCAGTTACAAAATGTTTTGTATAATGGTGATAATAGCATGCTTCATGACTCAGCTAAGTGTTGCTAGCATGTTTAGTATGTTTCTAGCATGCTCAGTACACAATAATTATGTGGTTAGTACTGCATTACTGTGTTAACCATGTCAGTTTCTGTTGCCAGTAGGTGGCGTTATGACTATAACTGAATATGAGCATGGATGTGTGTTCAGGACAGAACTCTTATCAAACGTGTCAAGTTTGGTGCAAATTGGACATTGCCTTCTTGAGTAACAACAAAGTCATGTTTCATTGAATTAGCATTCTTTAGCACTTAGCTAAGCATTGTTAGCATGTTTTAACATGTTTCTAGCATGTTTAGAACTCAATGGCATTTTTAACATGTTGCTAGAACGGCATCAACGTGTTAAACATGTCACTTCCTGTTGCCAGTAGGTGGCGCTATTACTATAACTGAACATTCTCATGTAGATGTGTTCAGGCCATGACTCTTATCAAAAGTGTGAAGTTTGGGGCAGATTGGACATTCCATGCCTGAGTTACAGCAAATTCCTATTTAATTGCAATAATAGCATGCTTTAGCACTTAGCTAAGAGTCTGCTAGCATGTTTTAGCATGTTTCTAGTATGTTGTTAACATGTTTAACACTTGCTGGCACTTTTTTATATGTTATTAGGAGTCCATAACAGTGTTAAACATGTCACTTCCTGTTGCCAGCAGGTGGCGCTATGAATGTAACTGAATATAAGCATGGTCATGTGTTCAGGACAGAACGCTTATCAAAAGTGTGAAGTTTGGGGCAGATTGGACATTCCATGCCTGAGTTACAGCAAATTCATATTTAATTGCAGTAATATCATTCTTTAGCACTTAGCTAAGTGTTTGCTAGTATGTTTTAGCATGTCTCTAGTATGTTGGTAGGATGTTTAGCACCTACTGGCATTTTTTTATATGTTATTAGGAGTCAAGAACAGTGTAAACGTCACTTCCTGTTGCCAGCAGGTGGCGCTATGACTATAACTAAATATGAGCATGGACATGTGTTCAAGAGATAACTCTTATCTAACGTGTGAAGTTTGGGGTAGATTGTACATTGCCTTCTTGAGTAACAACAAAGTCCTGTTTCATTGAATTAGCATGCTTTAGCACTTAGCTTAGTATTGCTAGTATGTTTTAATATGTTTCTAGCATGTTTAGAACTCAATGGCATTTTTAACATGTTGCTAGAACGGCATCAACGTGTTAAACATGTCACTTCCTGTTGCCAGTAGGTGGCGCTATTACTATAACTGAATTTGAGCATAGACATGTGTTCAGGCCATGATTCTTAACAAACGTGTGAAGTTTGGGGCAGATTGGACATTCCATGCCTGAGTTACAGCAAATTCCTATTTAATTGCAGTAATAGCATGCTTTAGCACTTAGCTAAGTGTTTGCTAGCATGTTTCTAGTATGTTGCTAACCTGTTTAGCACTTGCTGGCTCTTTTTTATATGTTATTAGGAGACCACAACAGTGTTAAACATGTCACTTCCTGTTGACAGCAGGTGGCGCTATTACTATAACTGAATATTCTCATGTAGATGTGTTCAGGCCATGACTCTTATCAAACGTGTGAAGTTTGGGGCAGATTGGACATTCCATGCCTGAGTTACAGCAAATTCCTATTTATTTGCAATAATAGCATGCTTTAGCACTTAGCTAAGAGTTTGCTAGCATGTTTTAGCATGCTTCTAGTATGTTGTTAGCATGTTTAGCACTTGCTGGCACTTTTTTATATGTTATTAGGAGTCCATAACAGTGTTAAACATGTCACTTCCTGTTGCCAGCAGGTGGCGCTATGACTATAACTGAATATGAGCATGGCCATGTGTTCAGGACAGAACGCTTATCAAAAGTGTGAAGTTTGGGGCAGATTGGACATTCCATGCCTGAGTTACAGCAACTTCCTGTTTCATGGCGAAACATCGAAATTTGTCAGGCCGCCGAGGACCCGCCCTTCGACGAAAACTCAAGATCTTCGCAATTTAACGTCGCAAAGGCCTTAAGATTACACTCACCAAATTTGAAGATGATCAGATTAAAACTCTAGGAGGAGTTCGTTAAAGTACGAGGCCTGAAAATGGCAAAAACTGCACAAAAATCAGAGAGGAAGTTCAAAATGGCTGACTTCCTGTTGTGTTTAGGGCTATGCTCCAAGAGACTTTTTTGTAGGTATTAGGTCATTACATGTATATACCGAATTTCGTGCACGTACGTGGAACGTTGCAGGAGGCGCACTCCGTTGAACTTTTATAGGTGGCGCTATCGAGCCATTTTGCCCCGTCCAATTTTGAAACCTATATCAGATGTAAATTTTCGCCAGTTCTGACGCGTGTGCAAAGTTTTGTGAGTTTTCGAGCATGTTTAGGCCCTCAAAAATGCAATTAAATGCGGAGAAGAATAATAATAATAAATATAGCTGCGAGCAGCGATTACGGGCCCAAGCCGGTGGCACCGCAACCCCGGAGCCTTTAGTTACCTAAAGGCACCGG
Organism: Squalius cephalus; assembly: GCF_949319135.1. Taxonomy (NCBI): domain Eukaryota; kingdom Metazoa; phylum Chordata; class Actinopteri; order Cypriniformes; family Leuciscidae; genus Squalius; species Squalius cephalus. The sequence continues at coordinate 13,124,574 of NC_137126.1, forward strand.
GGATGGCGGTGCCGCCGGCTTGGGCCCTCCATCGCTGCTCGCAGCTATATTTATATATATATATATATGTATATAAATATCTATCTATCTATCTATCTATCTATAATATATATATATATATATATACACACACACACACACACATACATATACATATATATATATATATATATATATATATATATATATATATATATATATATATATATATACATATATATATAGGCTATATATATATATATATATATATATATATATATATATATATATATATATATATATATATATTCACGTATATATATATATATATAAGACAGAAAATATTACTTGTCTTACCTTATTCTGATTTTATGATACACTCAAAATATTCCACAACAAATACTTTAAATTTAATGTAAAAATAAATACGAAAGTAAGCAGTGTTGGTCTCACGTAACCCTCTCATTAGAATCAAAATGTTTCAATATTTGCGATGTATTTGGATGCTAAACTATTCTTTATTATAGGCTTTGTACTTCACTCGTGTTCCAATATCGATGGAAAAAATCATCCTCTTCACACGCGCAAAAATGTGCTTGGAAACATCACAGTGGAGCTCTGCTTTCTGTGAATGGTACAAATTGTACTACTGACTATTTAAACAGCAGTGTAATTCGTTTATGTTCGGTTGACTATTTTTATTGTTATATTGTATTAGGGCTATAATGAACAGGCTGCGATGTCAAGATTGCAATTCTGGAATGTGTGTGTGTGTGTGTGACGCGGTTGCGGTTGAACAGTGGACACAAAAACATGAATAAAATGTTTTAGTTAATTCCTACATCCATAGGAATACATTGAAAATGCTCGCTCTACTCCGCACCATTATCAATGTCTGTGCGGACGTCTGTATTTTACTAGTATATAGTATACTATAGTTAGCGATTTAAAAGCCCTCAGCGGTGTCACACGTCGATTAACCGGTGGGAAAATTTTATCACAGTCACATCCCTAATATATTTATATATAAATACAATAGGCCTACCTGAAAGAGAATTTTACTTGCCCGACCAGAGTATAGCCTGATTAGAACGTCAATAACAAAAAAATAACTTGGGAGTCACTAAAACGAGAGATTATTCTAATTTCATTACTTTCATTTTAAGTTGCAATCAGCAGTTAAAAATAATGTATTACTGATCAATGGTAACAAGGTTGCACTGCTGAGGCTCATGCTGCTTCTCCAGGAGAATTGTAAACAAATGAGCGCAGCACACAAAAAAGCAAACCAGTTAACAACATACTGACTATAAAAATTACAAATATGGAGTTTTTATATATTTTATAACATATCATAGAGTTAAGCAACCTCACTTGACGAGTAGGCAACTATTTCCTGAATACAATCACGATTGAAACTGTGACATTGATTTCATACAACAGGTTAATAAACAGTTACAATTAAGTCACTTACATTTTAGATGCAATATTGACTGTTTTTGTTCTGTTTCAGCAGCAAAAATAGTTAAACAAAGATCACAGCAGAACCATTGCGCATCTCACAGCAACTTGTTTTCTTATTACTGAATGATTCAGCATTTTGAAACGAATCGGTTGACTTAAAGATTCAATGGTCAATCCATAAACATCTGTCTCAATCATGAATGACTCAGTCATTGGAACGAATCGTTTGAACGAATGAATCAATGACTCGCTCATTAAGATGGTCGCCTGGCGACACCTAATGGCGGTTTAGTGTTATGTTTAAAAGTATCATTTTTTCCAACGTGCACCATTATCAATGTCCGTGCGGACGTCCGTTTTTTACTTTCACTTTTATATTAGCGATTTAAAAGCACCCGCTCGTGTCACACGTCGATTAACTGATGGGAAAATATCCTCACAGTCATATACCTAATACATTTATATTTAAATACAATAGGCCTACCTAGTAAAACGTTTTATATACTATTTTGATATCCTTTTGGACACAAGAGGGCAGTATAGCCCTATGTTTGCTTTTTTGTTGAACCAAATAGCACTAAATAGCCTGTTTTTAACTTTTTCATACTTCTTGAATTGCAAAAACAGAATAAAATAGGTTTAGTTCTAATATTTGTATAATTTTATATAAAAATAAATGGTGTATAATTACATTTTTAGAAGTTATGAGATGTTTCCTGCTTCCTTTTTGACATTAATTTAATCCCTCGCCATAGCAAAACCGTTTGAGATATTCAATATCCGTTTACAATTTAGCATCATTAATATATTTTTATCATGTTGAAAAAGTTTGGTGGGAATAAAATAAACCTTTTAGGAGGAGTAACTAAAAACTCAGAGGCTGATTTAACCCTCTGGGGTCCTTCGGGTCCAAATGGACCCGAAGCCTTTAAATAAAAAAATGTAAAAAATCATAGCTTCATCGGAATGATCCGAAATTTGGTGACTTTGTTGGTACTTGGTATATGAACACCCAAAAAAATTGGGGACAGGATTTGAATAGTCTAAGTGGTTGTAAAAAAAATAGTCACACTCAGGACCTTCAGGGAAATGAATGGGAAATTGGCAAAAATGTGACAATACTGAGTTTTTTTGTGCGTACAATCTACAAATCAGCCACGATCCAGAAAAAAAGCACACAACAGTGAAGGGGTGAATCTATAAAACATCAAGAGTGCAAAACAGACACATCCACACACACACACACACACACAAACACACTTTTATACACATACACACTAATAAATTCAGATTACAAAAATCTGTTTTGAATTTTTAAAAATCACAGCTTCATCGGAATGTTACGAAACTAGGTGACTTTTATGGTATTAGGTATGTGAACACACAAAAAATATTGAGGTCATGATCCAAGCATGCTAAGTGGTCATCACACTTCTGCTCTTTGGTCAAAAATGACCCCCATAGGAAATGAATGGGAAATTGTCAAAAATATGAAAACACAGAGGTTTTTTTGCGCATACAATCTACAAATCAGCCAGGATGCAGAAAAAAAGGACTCAACAGTGAAGGGGTGAATCTCTAAAACATCAAGAGTGCAAAACAGACACATCCACACACACACACACACACACACACAAACACACTTTTATACACATACACACTAATAAATTCAGATTACAAAAATCTGTTTTGAATTTTTAAAAATCACAGCTTCATCGGAATGTTACGAAACTAGGTGACTTTTATGGTATTAGGTATGTGAACACACAAAAAATATTGAGGTCATGATCCAAGCATGCTAAGTGGTCATCACACTTCTGCTCTTTGGTCAAAAATGACTCCCATAGGAAATGAATGGGAAATTGTCAAAAATATGAAAACAGAGTTTTTTTGTGCATACAATCTACAAATCAGCCAAGGACTCAAAAAAGGACTCAACAGTGAAGGGGTGAATCTCTAAAACATCAAGAGTGCAAAACAGACTAAATCTGTTCAGGCAAAAATCACTAGAATTCGCAAGCCTTTCTACAGAGAGCTGTAAATCCACTAGTGGTAAAAATGTGCTATTGCGTGATAAAAATGCTCAGTGTGTCCACCAGTTGGCGCCCATCTCATTTCAAAAATTGCTTTCATGAGGCCTAGGCTTGACTCTAAAATGAAATACAGCTTTAATAAAAATAAAATAAAAATTATATATATATAAAAAATTTCTATTATATTCAATGGGAAAAAATGGGTCATAATTATTGCATAAATATTAATTATAAATCATAAAATTATCTCAAAACACCAAAAAAGAAAAGAAAAAATATTATAAAAAACAAGTAAAAAAAAAAATATTAAGATTTTTTTATATATATATTAATCCCGCCCTCCGGGTCCATTTGGACCCGAAGGTCCCAAGTGTGACTGTTAAACGAAGGACCCCAGAGGGTTAACAAAAAATCCATATTCAGACCAAAATATCTGACTTCCTGTTGCTTGCAGCTAATGCCTGTAAATTAGAAAGTTGTCCGGCTCGATGAGACCAATATACGTACTGATTTTTGTAATTGTGGGTAAAACTAACCCCCCCACTTTTGTCAAAAACATTTTGAAAGTGACACACTTCCTGCTGCCAGTTGGTGGCGCTATAACTTTGACTCACAATAGTCACATCCATCTGATCGGCCTCTTACCACGAACACACTGCTGAAGTTTCATCAAGATCAGTTGATGTGTGCAGAAGTTATAACACTTCGTGTTTCTCTTTTCTCGCCATAAATTCGTGTCCTCGCCACGGCCAAACCGTTTGAGATATCAAAAATCCGTCCGCAATTTAGCATCCTCAATGTCTTGACTTCATGCACACCGAGTTTGGTGGCGATTTAATTAATTCTCTAGGAGAAGTGTTTCAAATTCCACAGCAAGCGTTCTCCAAACAACCCATAATTGCCGACTTCCTGTTGGGCTGGCGTAAAATTTAGAGCACGAAAGTTGTTCGGCCCGATGAGATCTATATGTGTACCGAATTTCATATCATTACATGCAAGTGTGTTTGATTTATGGACAAGTGTTCGGATCCCGTTCCAGGGGGCGCTGTTGAGCCCCCCTGCCACGCCCGGGTACCAGCTTCAGCCCGGCCCTGATGGCCGCGGGTTCTGACCTGTGTGCAAAGTTTCAAGAGTTTTCGAGCACGTTAAAGGCCCCAAAAGCCCCTGAAACCTTGAAAAACAGGAATTTTAAACAAATCTCACTCAAAAGACAAATCCCCCACCCATCACACACACAGAGACGCAGAGGCAGAGAGAGAGAGGGAGAGAATTCTCCAAAAAATCACATTCAAACCAAAATATCTCACTTCCTGTTGGTCACAGCTTATGACTATAAATTAGAAAGTTGACCGGCTTGATGAGAACAATATACATAACGATTTTTGTGACTCTACTTAAAACTAAGCCCCCATTTTTGACTAAAGGTGGCGCTACTGAGCCCCTCACCACGCCCGTTTCTGAAACTTTGCACATTTCTACTGGATAATAAATGTGATGTGTCTGTCGAGTTTCATCCAATTTCAAGTATGTTAAGAGTCTCAAAAGCATCTGAAAAGAATATTAAAGTTTGATGCGTTGCCACGGCAACAGTATTTAAGATATCAATAAACCTTTCACAGGTCTACATCTGCCGTGTGTCTACATTATACACATAAAGTTTGAAGCAAATCGGGTAAAAATAAGAGGGTGATTTCAAAGCATTTTGAAAGTGACACACTTCCTGCTGCCAGTTGGTGGCGCTATAACTTTGACTCACAATAGTCACATCCATGTGATCGGCCTCTTACAACGAACACACTGCGGAAGTTTCATCAAGATCAGTTAATGTATGCAGAAGTTATAACACACTTCCTGTTTATCTTTTCTCGCTATAAATTCGTTTCATCGCCACGGCCAAACCGTTCGAGATATCAAAAATCCGTCCGCAATTTAGCATCCTCAATGTCTTGACTTCATGCTGACCGAGTTTGGTGGGGATCGGATCAATTCCCTAGGAGGAGTACATTAAATTCCACAGCATGCGTTTTTCAAACAACCCATAATAGCTGACTTTCTGTTGGGCAGAGCTAATAACTTAGAGTGCGAAAGTTGTTCGGCCCGATGAGATCTATATGTGTACCAAGTTTCATACTAATACGTTCTTGTATGTGTCCAAGATTTAAGATTGTGTTCTAGGGGGGCGCTGTCGAGCCCCCCTGCCACGCCCGAGTACCAGCTTCAGCCCGGCCCTAATGGCCGCGGGTTCTGACCTGTGTGCAAAGTTTCATGAGTTTTTGAGTCTGTTAAGGGTCCCAAAAGCCCCCGAACCCTTGAACAACAATAAATAAATAAATAAATAAATAAATAAATAAATAAATAAATAAATAAATAAATAAATAAATAAGTGTGTGTGTGTGTGTGTGTGTGTGTGTGTGTGTGTGTGTGTGTGTGTGTGTGTGTGTGTGTGTGTGTGTGTGTGTGTGTGTGTATATATATATATATATAAATATAAATATAAATATAGCTGCGAGCAGCGATTACGGGCCCAAGCCGGTGGCACCGCAATCCTGGTGCCAGGGTGGCGGTGCCGGCGGCTTTGGCCCTCCATCGCTGCTCGCAGCTATATTTATATTTATATTTATATATATATATATATATATATATACACACACACACACAGACAAGACACAGATAATTTTACTTGCCTGACCTAATTAGAACAAAGAAAAAAATAAAATAAAATAATAAGTAGGGGATCACTAAATCGAGAGAATTATTCTGATTTTATGATACACTCAAAATATTCCACAACAAATCCTTTAAATGTAATGATATTCAGAACGGAACAAGAATAAAAAATAAAAAATAAACTATAAACAAAGCCAAAACGAAAAAATAAATATAATAAAAAAAATTAATTTCAAGCAATCCATGGCATGATTTATTTATTTTTTGGACTAAAACATTCTGGCTTTTTTTAAACTCAAACATAATTCTTAAATTGAATAATAATAATAATAATAAAAGAATAAAATGGGTTTAGTTCTGATTTCGTTGAAATCGCTCGCTCTCCGTACCTAACTTTTCCTGAATACAATCACAATTGAAACTGTGACATTGATTTCATACAACAGGATATTAACAGTTAAAATGAAGTCATTTACATTTTAGATACAATATTGACTGTTTTTGTTCTGTTTCAGCAGCGAAAATAGTTAAACAAAGATCACAGAAGAACGCATCTCACAGGAACGTGTTTTCTCATAACTGAATGATTCAGCATTTTGAACGAATTGGTTGACTCAAAGATTGAATGATCAATCCATAAACATCTGTTTATGTTTATGGATTGGATGTTTATGGATCCATGTTTATGGATCTGTATATGTTTATGGATTACGAATCGTTTCAACGAATTAATCAATGACTCGCTCATTAAGACGGTCACTTGGCGACATCTAATGGCGGTTTAGTGTTGTTTAAAAGCATAATTCTTTCCAACGTGTGTGTGATTTGTGTGTGCACCATTATAAATGTCCGTGCGGACGTCCGTATTTTTCTTTCACTTTTATATTAGCGATTTAAAAGCACCCGCTCGTGTCACACACGTCGATTAACCGGTGGGAAAATCCTCAGACACATACCTAATAAATGTATATTTAAATACATTATTGGCCTAGCTGGTAAAAAGTTTTATATATTATTTTGATGTCCTTTTGGACACAAGAGGGCAGTATAGCCCTATGTATGACTTGAATTTTTTTTTTACTTTACTGTTTTAAAATTTAGAATAAAATTAGAATAAAATTCTTTTTAAAATCAGAATAAAATGGGTTTAGTTGTGATATTTGTATACTTTTATATAGAAATAAATGGTATAAAATTACATTTTTAGAAGATTTGAGGCTTTTAGTGCCTTTTGGAGGCTGATTTTGCAAAAAATCCACATTCAAACCAAAATATCTGACTTCCTGATGGTCGGAGCTAATGACTTTAAATTAGAAAGTTGTCCGGGTCGATGAGATCAACATACGTACTGAGTTGTGCTACTGTAGGTAAAACAACCCCCCCAACTTTTGTCAAAAGCATTTTGAAAGTGACACATTTCCTGCTGCCAGTTGGTGGCGCTATAACTTTGACACACAATAGTTACATCCATCTGATCGGCCTCTTACCATGAACAAACTGCTGAAGTTTCATCAAGATCAGTTAATGTATGCATTAGTTATAACACTTCGTTTTTCTCTTTTCTCGCCATTAATTCGTTTCCTCGCCACAGCCAAACCGTTCGAGATATCAAAAATCCGTCCGCAATTTAGCATCATCAATGTCTTGACTTCACGCTGACCGAGTTTGGAGGCGAATCGATGTATTTCCTAGGAGGAGTACATTAAATTCCACAGCAAGCGTTTCCAAACAACCCTAAATAGCCGACTTCCTGTTGGGCTGGCGTAAAACTTAGAGCACGAAAGTTGTTCGGCCTGATGAGATCTATATGTGTACCGAGTTTCAAATTAATTCATGCAAGCGTGTTTGATATATGGACCAAGTTTTAGAACCCCGTTCAAGGGGGCGCTGTTGAGCCCCCCTGCCACGCCCGGCTACCAGATTCAGCCCCGCCCTGATGGCCGCGGGTTCTGACCTGTGTGCAAAGTTTCAAGAGTTTTCGAGCACGTTTAGGGACCCAAAAGCCCCAGAAACCTTGAAAAACAAATGAAAAAGTAAATCTCACTCAACTGACAAATCACCCCCACCCCTCACACACTCAGAGACAGAGAGAGAGAGAAATTTCTCCAAAAAATCACATTCAAACCAAAATATCTGACTTTCTGTTGCTTTGAGCTAATAAGTGTAAATTAGAAAGTTGTCCGGCTCGATAAGAACAATATACATACCAAGTTTTGTGATTCTAGGTAAAACTAAGCCCCCATTTTTGACTAAAGGTGGCGCTACTGAGCCCCTCACCACGCCCGTTTCTGAAACTTTGCCCATGTCTACTGGATAATAAGTGTGATGTGTCTGTCGAGTTTCATGCAATTTCAAGTATGTTAAGAGTCTCAAAAGCATCAAAAAAGAATATTAAAGTTTGATGCGTTGCCATGGCAACAGTATCTAAGATATCAATAATCCTTTCACAGGTCTACATCTGCCGTGTGTATACATCATACACATAAAGTTTGAAGCAAATCAGGTAAAAATAAGAGAGTGATTTCAAAGCATTTTGAAAGTGACACACTTCCTGCTGCCAGTTGGTGGCGCTATAACTTTGACTCACAATAATCACATCCTTGTGTTTGGCCTCTGAAAACGAACACACTGCTGAAGTTTCATCAAGATCAGATAATGTATGCTGAAGTTATAACACACTTCCTGTGTCCCTTATTCGCCATAAATTCGTTTCCTTGCCACGGCCAAACCGTTCGAGATATCAAAAATCCGTCCGCAATTTAGCATCCTCAATGTCTTGACTTCATGCTGACCGAGTTTGGAGGCGATTGGATGAATTCTCTAGGAGGAGTACATTAAATTCCACAGCATGCGTTTCAAAACAACCCATAATAGCCGACTTCCTGTTGGGCTGGCGTAAAAAGTAAAAGTACGAAAGTTGTTCGGCCCGATGAGATCTATATGTGTACCGAGTTTCATATTATTACATGCAAGCGTGTCTGATTTATGGACCAAGTTTTCGGACCCCGTTCAAGGGGGCGCTGTTGAGCCCCTCTGCCACGCCCGGGTACCAGCTTCAGCCCGGCCCTGATGGCCGCGGGTTCTGACCCGTGTGCAAAGTTTCAAGAGTTTTCGAGCACGTTAAGGGTCTCAAAAGTGCCCGAAAGGTTGACAGAAAAATAAGAATAATAATAATAATAATAAATAATCCTACCGAAAACAATAGGGCCTTCGCCCTTTCAGGGCTTGGGCCCTAATAATAAACAGAGCAATTCCAAGAGGGTCCTCACACCATCGGTGCTCGGGCCCTAATAAACAGAGCAATTCCAAGAGGGTCCTCACACCATCGGTGCTCGGGCCCTAATAATTAAAGCTGCAAGCAGCGATGAAAGGGCCCTCGCACCCGTGCCATCAACACTCGGTGGCTTTAGGAAGGCAGAGCATGGTTGGGAAATGTACATTTAAGGAGGTATATATAGTAAGAGTATGTCAAAGTCAGTTACAAAATGTTTTGTATAATGGTGATAATAGCATGCTTCATGACTCAGCTAAGTGTTGCTAGCATGTTCAGTCTGTTTCTAGCATGCTTAGTACACAATAATTATGTGGTTAGTACTGCATTACTGTGTTAACCATGTCAGTTTCTGTTGCCAGTAGGTGGCGTTATGACTATAACTGAATATGAGCATGGATGTGTGTTCAGGACAGAACTCTTATCAAACATGTGAAGTTTGGTGCAAATTGGACATTGCCTTCTTGAGTAACAACAAAGTCATGTTTCATTGAATTAGCATTCTTTAGAACTTAGCTAAGCATTGTTAGCATGTTTTAACATGTTGCTAGAACGGCATCAACGTGTTAAACATGTCACTTCCTGTTGCCAGTTGGTGGCGCTATTACTATAACTGAACATTCTCATGTAGATGTGTTCAGGCCATGACTCTTATCAAAAGTGTGAAGTTTGGGGCAGATTGGACATTCCATGCCTGAGTTACAGCAAATTCCTATTTAATTGCAATAATAGCATGCTTTAGCACTTGGCTAAGAGTTTGCTAGCATGTTTTAGCATGTTTCTAGTATGTTGTTAGCATGTTTAACACTTGCTGGCACTTTTTTATATGTTATTAGGAGTCCACAACAGTGTTAAACATGTCACTTCCTGTTGCCAGCAGGTGGCGCTATGACTGTAACTGAATATAAGCATGGTCATGTGTTCAGGACAGAACGCTTATCAAAAGTGTGAAGTTTGGGGCAGATTGGACATTCCATGCCTGAGTTACAGCAAATTCATATTTAATTGCAGTAATATCATTCTTTAGCACTTAGCTAAGTGTTTGCTATTATGTTTTAGCATGTCTCTAGTATGTTGGTAGGATGTTTAGCACCTACTGGCATTTTTTTATATGTTATTAGGAGTCAAGAACAGTGTTAAACGTCACTTCCTGTTGCCAGCAGGTGGCGCTATGACTATAACTAAATATGAGCATGGACATGTGTTCAAGAGATAACTCTTATCAAACGTGTGACGTTTGGGGTAGATTGTACATTGCCTTCTTGAGTAACAACAAAGTCCTGTTTCATTGAATTAGCATGCTTTAGCACTTAGCTAAGTATTGCTAGCATGTTTTAATATGTTTCTAGCATGTTTAGAACTCAATGGCATTTTTAACATGTTGCTAGAACGGCATCAACGTGTTAAACATGTCACTTCCTGTTGCCAGTAGGTGGCGCTATTACTATAACTGAATTTGAGCATAGGCATGCGTTCAGGCCATGATTCTTATCAAACATGTGAAGTTTGGGGCAGATTGGACGTTCCATGCCTGAGTTACAGCAAATTCCTATTTAATTGCAGTAATAGCATGCTTTATCACTTAGCTAAGTGTTTGCTAGCATGTTTCTAGTATGTTGCTAACCTGTTTAGCACTTGCTGGCTCTTTTATATATGTTATTAGGAGACCACAACAGTGTTAAACATGTCACTTCCTGTTGACAGCAGGTGGCGCTATTACTATAACTGAATATTCTCATGTAGATGTGTTCAGGCCATGACTCTTATCAAACGTGTGAAGTTTGGGGCAGATTGGACATTCCATGCCTGTGTTACAGCAAATTCCTATTTAATTGCAGCAATAGCATGCTTTAGCACTTAGCTAAGTGTTTGCTAGCATGTTTTAGCATGTTTCTAGTATGTTGTTAGCATGTTTAGCACTTGCTGGCACTTTTTTTATATGTTTTTATATGTCCACAACAGTGTTTAACATGTCACTTCCTGTTGCCAGCAGGTGGCACTATGACTGTAACTGAATATGAGCATGGTCATGTGTTCAGGACAGAACGTTTATTAAAAGTGTGAAGTTTGGCGCATATTGGACATTGCCTTCTTGAGTAACAACAACATCCTGTTTCATTGAATTAGCATGCTTTAGCACTTAGCTAAGTATTGCTAGCATGTTTTAACATGTTTCTAGCATGTTTAGACCTCAATGGCATTTTTAACATGTTGCTAGAATGGCATCAACGTGTTAAACATGACACTTCCTGTTGCCAGTAGGTGGCGCTATTACTATAACTGAATATTATCATGTAGATGTGTTCAGGACAGAACGCTTATCAAAAGTGTGAAGTTTGGGGCAGATTGGACATTCCATGCCTGAGTTACAGCAAATTCCTATTTAATTGCAATAATAGCATGCTTTAGCACTTAGCTAAGAGTTTGCTAGCATGTTTTAGCATGCTTCTAGTATGTTGTTAGCATGTTTCGCACTTGCTGGCACTTTTTTATATGTTATTAGGAGTCCATAACAGTGTTAAACATGTCACTTCCTGTTGCCAGCAGGTGGCGCTATGACTATAACTGAATATGAGCATGGCCATGTGTTCAGGACAGAACTCTTATCAAACGTGTGAAGTTTGGGGGAGATTGGACATTCCATGCCTGAGTTACAGCAACTTCCTGTTTCATGGCGAAACATCGAAATTTGTAAGGCCGCCGAGGACCCGCCCTTCGACGAAAACTCAAGATCTTCGCAATTTAACGTCGCAAAGGCCTTAAGATTACACTCACCAAATTTGAAGATGATCAGATTAAAACTGTAGGAGGAGTTCGTTAAAGTACGAGGCCTGAAAATGGCAAAAACTGCACAAAAATCTGAGAGGAAGTTCAAAATGGCTGACTTCCTGTTGTGTTTAGGGCTATGCTCCAAGAGACTTTTTTGTAGGTATTAGGTCATTACACGTATGTACCGAATTTCGTGCACGTACGTGGAACGTTGCAGGAGGCGCACTCCGTTGAACTTTTATAGGTGGCGCTATCGAGCCATTTTGCCCCGTCCAATTCTGAAACCTATATCAGATGTAAATTTTCGCCAGTTCTGACGCGTGTGCAAAGTTTCGTGAGTTTTCGCGCATGTTTAGGCCCTCAAAAATGCAATTCAATGCGGAGAAGAATAATAATAATAATAATTAAAGCTGCAAGCAGCGATGAAAGGGCCCTCGCACCCGTGCCATCAACACTCGGTGGCTTTAGGAAGGCAGAGCATGGTTGGGAAATGTACATTTAAGGAGGTATATATAGTAAGAGTATGTCAAAGTCAGTTACAAAATGTTTTGTATAATGGTGATAATAGCATGCTTCATGACTCAGCTAAGTGTTGCTAGCATGTTCAGTTTGTTTCTAGCATGCTTAGTACACAATAATTATGTGGTTAGTACTGCATTACTGTGTTAACCATGTCAGTTTCTGTTGCCAGTAGGTGGCGTTATGACTATAACTGAATATGAGCATGGATGTGTGTTCAGGACAGAACTCTTATCAAACATGTGAAGTTTGGTGCAAATTGGACATTGCCTTCTTGAGTAACAACAAAGTCATGTTTCATTGAATTAGCATTCTTTAGAACTTAGCTAAGCATTGTTAGCATGTTTTAACATGTTGCTAGAACGGCATCAACGTGTTAAACATGTCACTTCCTGTTGCCAGTTGGTGGCGCTATTACTATAACTGAACATTCTCATGTAGATGTGTTCAGGCCATGACTCTTATCAAAAGTGTGAAGTTTGGGGCAGATTGGACATTCCATGCCTGAGTTACAGCAAATTCCTATTTAATTGCAATAATAGCATGCTTTAGCACTTGGCTAAGAGTTTGCTAGCATGTTTTAGCATGTTTCTAGTATGTTGTTAGCATGTTTAACACTTGCTGGCACTTTTTTATATGTTATTAGGAGTCCACAACAGTGTTAAACATGTCACTTCCTGTTGCCAGCAGGTGGCGCTATGACTGTAACTGAATATAAGCATGGTCATGTGTTCAGGACAGAACGCTTATCAAAAGTGTGAAGTTTGGGGCAGATTGGACATTCCATGCCTGAGTTACAGCAAATTCATATTTAATTGCAGTAATATCATTCTTTAGCACTTAGCTAAGTGTTTGCTATTATGTTTTAGCATGTCTCTAGTATGTTGGTAGGATGTTTAGCACCTACTGGCATTTTTGTATATGTTATTAGGAGTCAAGAACAGTGTTAAACGTCACTTCCTGTTGCCAGCAGGTGGCGCTATGACTATAACTAAATATGAGCATGGACATGTGTTCAAGAGATAACTCTTATCAAACGTGTGACGTTTGGGGTAGATTGTACATTGCCTTCTTGAGTAACAACAAAGTCCTGTTTCATTGAATTAGCATGCTTTAGCACTTAGCTAAGTATTGCTAGCATGTTTTAATATGTTTCTAGCATGTTTAGAACTCAATGGCATTTTTAACATGTTGCTAGAACGGCATCAACGTGTTAAACATGTCACTTCCTGTTGCCAGTAGGTGGCGCTATTACTATAACTGAATTTGAGCATAGGCATGCGTTCAGGCCATGATTCTTATCAAACATGTGAAGTTTGGGGCAGATTGGACGTTCCATGCCTGAGTTACAGCAAATTCCTATTTAATTGCAGTAATAGCATGCTTTATCACTTAGCTAAGTGTTTGCTAGCATGTTTCTAGTATGTTGCTAACCTGTTTAGCACTTGCTGGCTCTTTTATATATGTTATTAGGAGACCACAACAGTGTTAAACATGTCACTTCCTGTTGACAGCAGGTGGCGCTATTACTATAACTGAATATTCTCATGTAGATGTGTTCAGGCCATGACTCTTATCAAACGTGTGAAGTTTGGGGCAGATTGGACATTCCATGCCTGTGTTACAGCAAATTCCTATTTAATTGCAGCAATAGCATGCTTTAGCACTTAGCTAAGTGTTTGTTAGCATGTTTTAGCATGTTTCTAGTATGTTGTTAGCATGTTTAGCACTTGCTGGCACTTTTTTTATATGTTTTTATATGTCCACAACAGTGTTTAACATGTCACTTCCTGTTGCCAGCAGGTGGCACTATGACTGTAACTGAATATGAGCATGGTCATGTGTTCAGGACAGAACGTTTATTAAAAGTGTGAAGTTTGGCGCATATTGGACATTGCCTTCTTGAGTAACAACAACATCCTGTTTCATTGAATTAGCATGCTTTACCACTTAGCTAAGTATTGCTAGCATGTTTTAACATTAGCTAGCATGTTTTAACATGTTTCTAGCATGTTTAGACCTCAATGGCATTTTTAACATGTTGCTAGAATGGCATCAACGTGTTAAACATGACACTTCCTGTTGCCAGTAGGTGGCGCTATTACTATAACTGAATATTCTCATGTAGATGTGTTCAGGACAGAACGCTTATCAAAAGTGTGAAGTTTGGGGCAGATTGGACATTCCATGCCTGAGTTACAGCAAATTCCTATTTAATTGCAATAATAGCATGCTTTAGCACTTAGCTAAGAGTTTGCTAGCATGTTTTAGCATGCTTCTAGTATGTTGTTAGCATGTTTAGCACTTGCTGGCACTTTTTTATATGTTATTAGGAGTCCATAACAGTGTTAAACATGTCACTTCCTGTTGCCAGCAGGTGGCGCTATGACTATAACTGAATATGAGCATGGCCATGTGTTCAGGACAGAACTCTTATCAAACGTGTGAAGTTTGGGGCAGATTGGACATTCCATGCCTGAGTTACAGCAACTTCCTGTTTCATGGCGAAACATCGAAATTTGTAAGGCCGCCGAGGACCCGCCCTTCGACGAAAACTCAAGATCTTCGCAATTTAACGTCGCAAAGGCCTTAAGATTACACTCACCAAATTTGAAGATGATCAGATTAAAACTGTAGGAGGAGTTCGTTAAAGTACGAGGCCTGAAAATGGCAAAAACTGCACAAAAATCTGAGAGGAAGTTCAAAATGGCTGACTTCCTGTTGTGTTTAGGGCTATGCTCCAAGAGACTTTTTTGTAGGTATTAGGTCATTACACGTATGTACCGAATTTCGTGCACGTACGTTGAACGTTGCGGGAGGCGCACTCCGTTGAACTTTTATAGGTGGCGCTATCGAGCCATTTTGCCCCGTCCAATTCTGAAACCTATATCAGATGTAAATTTTCGCCAGTTCTGACGCGTGTGCAAAGTTTCGTGAGTTTTCGCGCATGTTTAGGCCCTCAAAAATGCAATTCAATGCGGAGAAGAATAATAATAATAATAATAAACAGAGCAATTCCAAGAGGGTCCTCACACCATCGGTGCTCGGGCCCTAATAAACAGAGCAATTCCAAGAGGGTCCTCACACCATCGGTGCTCGGGCCCTAATAAACAGAGCAATTCCAAGAGGGTCCTCACACCATCGGTGCTCGGGCCCTAATAATAAACAGAGCAATTCCAAGAGGGTCCTCACACCATCGGTGCTCGGGCCCTAATAATAAACAGAGCAATTCCAAGAGGGTCCTCACACCATCGGTGCTCGGGCCCTAATAATAATAAACAGAGCAATTCCAAGAGGGTCCTCACACCATCGGTGCTCGGGCCCTAATAATAAACAGAGCAATTCCAAGAGGGTCCTCACACCATCGGTGCTCGGGCCCTAATAATAATTAAAGCTGCAAGCAGCGATGAAAGGGCCCTCGCACCCGTGCCATCAACACTCGGTGGCTTTAGGAAGACAGAGCATGGTTGGGAAATGTACATTTAAGGAGGTATATATAGTAAGAGTATGTCAAAGTCAGTTACAAAATGTTTTGTATAATGGTAATAATAGCATGCTTCATGACTCAGCTAAGTGTTGCTAGCATGTTTAGTCTGTTTCTAGCATGCTTAGTACACAATAATTATGTGGTTAGTACTGCATTACTGTGTTAACCATGTCAGTTTCTGTTGCCAGTAGGCATTTTTTTATATGTTATTAGGAGTCAAGAACAGTGTTAAACGTCACTTCCTGTTGCCAGCAGGTGGCGCTATGACTATAACTAAATATGAGCATGGACATGTGTTCAAGAGATAACTCTTATCAAACGTGTGACGTTTGGGGTAGATTGTACATTGCCTTCTTGAGTAACAACAAAGTCCTGTTTCATTGAATTAGCATGCTTTAGCACTTAGCTAAGTGTTTGCTAGCATGTTTCTAGTATGTTGCTAACCTGTTTAGCACTTGCTGGCTCTTTTATATATGTTATTAGGAGACCACAACAGTGTTAAACATGTCACTTCCTGTTGACAGCAGGTGGCGCTATTACTATAACTGAATATTCTCATGTAGATGTGTTCAGGCCATGACTCTTATCAAACGTGTGAAGTTTGGGGCAGATTGGACATTCCATGCCTGTGTTACAGCAAATTCCTATTTAATTGCAGCAATAGCATGCTTTAGCACTTAGCTAAGTGTTTGCTAGCATGTTTAGCATGTTTCTAGTATGTTGTTAGCATGTTTAGCACTTGCTGGCACTTTTTTTATATGTTTTTATATGTCCACAACAGTGTTTAACATGTCACTTCCTGTTGCCAGCAGGTGGCACTATGACTGTAACTGAATATGAGCATGGTCATGTGTTCAGGACAGAACGTTTATTAAAAGTGTGAAGTTTGGCGCAGATTGGACATTGCCTTCTTGAGTAACAACAACATCCTATTTCATTGAATTAGCATGCTTTAGCACTTAGCTAAGTATTGCTAGCATGTTTTAACATGTTTCTAGCATGTTTAGAAGTCAATGGCATTTTTAACATGTTGCTAGAATGGCATCAACGTGTTAAACATGACACTTCCTGTTACCAGTAGGTGGCGCTATTACTATAACTGAATATTCTCATGTAGATATGTTCAGGACAGAACGCTTATCAAAAAGTGTGAAGTTTGGGGCAGATTGGACATTCCATGCCTGAGTTACAGCAAATTCCTATTTAATTGCAATAATAGCATGCTTTAGCACTTAGCTAAGAGTTTGCTAGCATGTTTTAGCATGCTTCTAGTATGTTGTTAGCATGTTTAGCACTTGCTGGCACTTTTTTATATGTTATTAGGAGTCCATAACAGTGTTAAACATGTCACTTCCTGTTGCCAGCAGGTGGCGCTATGACTATAACTGAATATGAGCATGGTCATGTGTTCAGGACAGAACTCTTATCAAATGTGTGAAGTTTGGGGCAGATTGGACATTCCATGCCTGAGTTACAGCAACTTCCTGTTTCATGGCGAAACATCGAAATTTGTCAGGCCGCCGAGGACCCGCCCTTCGACGAAAACTCAAGATCTTCGCTATTTAACGTCGCAAAGGCCTTAAGATTACACTCACCAAATTTGAAGATGATCAGATTAAAACTGTAGGAGGAGTTCGTTAAAGTACGAGGCCTGAAAATGGCAAAAACTGCACAAAAATCTGAGAGGAAG
The DNA here is from genome assembly GCF_949319135.1 of Squalius cephalus. Lineage (NCBI taxonomy): Eukaryota > Metazoa > Chordata > Actinopteri > Cypriniformes > Leuciscidae > Squalius > Squalius cephalus. The sequence goes on from NC_137126.1 coordinate 13,142,453, forward strand.
TTCAAAATGGCTGACTTCCTGTTGTGTTTAGGGCTATGCTCCAAGAGACTTTTTTGTAGGTATTAGGTCATTACATGTATGTACCGAATTTCGTGCACGTACGTGGAACGTTGCGGGAGGCGCACTCCGTTGAACTTTTATAGGTGGCGCTATCGAGCCATTTTGCCCCGTCCAATTCTGAAACCTATATCAGATGTAAATTTTCACCAGTTCTGACGCGTGTGCAAAGTTTCGTGAGTTTTCGAGCATGTTTAGGCCCTCAAAAATGCAATTAAATGCGGAGAAGAATAATAATAATAATTAAAGCTGCAAGCAGCGATGAAAGGGCCCTCGCACCCGTGCCATCAACACTCGGTGGCTTTAGGAAGGCAGAGCATGGTTGGGAAATGTACATTTAAGGAGGTATATATAGTAAGAGTATGTCAAAGTCAGTTACAAAATGTTTTGTATAATGGTGATAATAGCATGCTTCATGACTCAGCTAAGTGTTGCTAGCATGTTCAGTCTGTTTCTAGCATGCTTAGTACACAATAATTATGTTGTTAGTACTGCATTACGGTGTTAACCATGTCAGTTTCTGTTGCCAGTAGGTGGCGTTATGACTATAACTGAATATGAGCATGGATGTGTGTTCAGGACAGAACTCTTATCAAACATGTGAAGTTTGGTGCAAATTGGACATTGCCTTCTTGAGTAACAACAAAGTCATGTTTCATTGAATTAGCATTCTTTAGAACTTAGCTAAGCATTGTTAGCATGTTTTAACATGTTGCTAGAACGGCATCAACGTGTTAAACATGTCACTTCCTGTTGCCAGTTGGTGGCGCTATTACTATAACTGAACATTCTCATGTAGATGTGTTCAGGCCATGACTCTTATCAAAAGTGTGAAGTTTGGGGCAGATTGGACATTCCATGCCTGAGTTACAGCAAATTCCTATTTAATTGCAATAATAGCATGCTTTAGCACTTGGCTAAGAGTTTGCTAGCATGTTTTAGCATGTTTCTAGTATGTTGTTAGCATGTTTAACACTTGCTGGCACTTTTTTATATGTTATTAGGAGTCCACAACAGTGTTAAACATGTCACTTCCTGTTGCCAGCAGGTGGCGCTATGACTGTAACTGAATATAAGCATGGTCATGTGTTCAGGACAGAACGCTTATCAAAAGTGTGAAGTTTGGGGCAGATTGGACATTCCATGCCTGAGTTACAGCAAATTCATATTTAATTGCAGTAATATCATTCTTTAGCACTTAGCTAAGTGTTTGCTATTATGTTTTAGCATGTCTCTAGTATGTTGGTAGGATGTTTAGCACCTACTGGCATTTTTTTATATGTTATTAGGAGTCAAGAACAGTGTTAAACGTCACTTCCTGTTGCCAGCAGGTGGCGCTATGACTATAACTAAATATGAGCATGGACATGTGTTCAAGAGATAACTCTTATCAAACGTGTGACGTTTGGGGTAGATTGTACATTGCCTTCTTGAGTAACAACAAAGTCCTTTTTCATTGAATTAGCATGCTTTAGCACTTAGCTAAGTATTGCTAGCATGTTTTAATATGTTTCTAGCATGTTTAGAACTCAATGGCATTTTTAACATGTTGCTAGAACGGCATCAACGTGTTAAACATGTCACTTCCTGTTGCCAGTAGGTGGCGCTATTACTATAACTGAATTTGAGCATAGGCATGCGTTCAGGCCATGATTCTTATCAAACATGTGAAGTTTGGGGCAGATTGGACGTTCCATGCCTGAGTTACAGCAAATTCCTATTTAATTGCAGTAATAGCATGCTTTATCACTTAGCTAAGTGTTTGCTAGCATGTTTCTAGTATGTTGCTAACCTGTTTAGCACTTGCTGGCTCTTTTATATATGTTATTAGGAGACCACAACAGTGTTAAACATGTCACTTCCTGTTGACAGCAGGTGGCGCTATTACTATAACTGAATATTCTCATGTAGATGTGTTCAGGCCATGACTCTTATCAAACGTGTGAAGTTTGGGGCAGATTGGACATTCCATGCCTGTGTTACAGCAAATTCCTATTTAATTGCAGCAATAGCATGCTTTAGCACTTAGCTAAGTGTTTGCTAGCATGTTTTAGCATGTTTCTAGTATGTTGTTAGCATGTTTAGCACTTGCTGGCACTTTTTTTATATGTTTTTATATGTCCACAACAGTGTTTAACATGTCACTTCCTGTTGCCAGCAGGTGGCACTATGACTGTAACTGAATATGAGCATGGTCATGTGTTCAGGACAGAACGTTTATTAAAAGTGTGAAGTTTGGCGCATATTGGACATTGCCTTCTTGAGTAACAACAACATCCTGTTTCATTGAATTAGCATGCTTTACCACTTAGCTAAGTATTGCTAGCATGTTTTAACATTAGCTAGCATGTTTTAACATGTTTCTAGCATGTTTAGACCTCAATGGCATTTTTAACATGTTGCTAGAATGGCATCAACGTGTTAAACATGACACTTCCTGTTGCCAGTAGGTGGCGCTATTACTATAACTGAATATTATCATGTAGATGTGTTCAGGACAGAACGCTTATCAAAAGTGTGAAGTTTGGGGCAGATTGGACATTCCATGCCTGAGTTACAGCAAATTCCTATTTAATTGCAATAATAGCATGCTTTAGCACTTAGCTAAGAGTTTGCTAGCATGTTTTAGCATGCTTCTAGTATGTTGTTAGCATGTTTAGCACTTGCTGGCACTTTTTTATATGTTATTAGGAGTCCATAACAGTGTTAAACATGTCACTTCCTGTTGCCAGCAGGTGGCGCTATGACTATAACTGAATATGAGCATGGACATGTGTTCAAGAGATAACTCTTATCAAACGTGTGACGTTTGGGGTAGATTGTACATTGCCTTCTTGAGTAACAACAAAGTCCTTTTTCATTGAATTAGCATGCTTTAGCACTTAGCTAAGTATTGCTAGCATGTTTTAATATGTTTCTAGCATGTTTAGAACTCAATGGCATTTTTAACATGTTGCTAGAACGGCATCAACGTGTTAAACATGTCACTTCCTGTTGCCAGTAGGTGGCGCTATTACTATAACTGAATTTGAGCATAGGCATGCGTTCAGGCCATGATTCTTATCAAACATGTGAAGTTTGGGGCAGATTGGACGTTCCATGCCTGAGTTACAGCAAATTCCTATTTAATTGCAGTAATAGCATGCTTTATCACTTAGCTAAGTGTTTGCTAGCATGTTTCTAGTATGTTGCTAACCTGTTTAGCACTTGCTGGCTCTTTTATATATGTTATTAGGAGACCACAACAGTGTTAAACATGTCACTTCCTGTTGACAGCAGGTGGCGCTATTACTATAACTGAATATTCTCATGTAGATGTGTTCAGGCCATGACTCTTATCAAACGTGTGAAGTTTGGGGCAGATTGGACATTCCATGCCTGTGTTACAGCAAATTCCTATTTAATTGCAGCAATAGCATGCTTTAGCACTTAGCTAAGTGTTTGCTAGCATGTTTTAGCATGTTTCTAGTATGTTGTTAGCATGTTTAGCACTTGCTGGCACTTTTTTTATATGTTTTTATATGTCCACAACAGTGTTTAACATGTCACTTCCTGTTGCCAGCAGGTGGCACTATGACTGTAACTGAATATGAGCATGGTCATGTGTTCAGGACAGAACGTTTATTAAAAGTGTGAAGTTTGGCGCATATTGGACATTGCCTTCTTGAGTAACAACAACATCCTGTTTCATTGAATTAGCATGCTTTACCACTTAGCTAAGTATTGCTAGCATGTTTTAACATTAGCTAGCATGTTTTAACATGTTTCTAGCATGTTTAGACCTCAATGGCATTTTTAACATGTTGCTAGAATGGCATCAACGTGTTAAACATGACACTTCCTGTTGCCAGTAGGTGGCGCTATTACTATAACTGAATATTATCATGTAGATGTGTTCAGGACAGAACGCTTATCAAAAGTGTGAAGTTTGGGGCAGATTGGACATTCCATGCCTGAGTTACAGCAAATTCCTATTTAATTGCAATAATAGCATGCTTTAGCACTTAGCTAAGAGTTTGCTAGCATGTTTTAGCATGCTTCTAGTATGTTGTTAGCATGTTTAGCACTTGCTGGCACTTTTTTATATGTTATTAGGAGTCCATAACAGTGTTAAACATGTCACTTCCTGTTGCCAGCAGGTGGCGCTATGACTATAACTGAATATGAGCATGGACATGTGTTCAAGAGATAACTCTTATCAAACGTGTGACGTTTGGGGTAGATTGTACATTGCCTTCTTGAGTAACAACAAAGTCCTTTTTCATTGAATTAGCATGCTTTAGCACTTAGCTAAGTATTGCTAGCATGTTTTAATATGTTTCTAGCATGTTTAGAACTCAATGGCATTTTTAACATGTTGCTAGAACGGCATCAACGTGTTAAACATGTCACTTCCTGTTGCCAGTAGGTGGCGCTATTACTATAACTGAATTTGAGCATAGGCATGCGTTCAGGCCATGATTCTTATCAAACATGTGAAGTTTGGGGCAGATTGGACGTTCCATGCCTGAGTTACAGCAAATTCCTATTTAATTGCAGTAATAGCATGCTTTATCACTTAGCTAAGTGTTTGCTAGCATGTTTCTAGTATGTTGCTAACCTGTTTAGCACTTGCTGGCTCTTTTATATATGTTATTAGGAGACCACAACAGTGTTAAACATGTCACTTCCTGTTGACAGCAGGTGGCGCTATTACTATAACTGAATATTCTCATGTAGATGTGTTCAGGCCATGACTCTTATCAAACGTGTGAAGTTTGGGGCAGATTGGACATTCCATGCCTGTGTTACAGCAAATTCCTATTTAATTGCAGCAATAGCATGCTTTAGCACTTAGCTAAGTGTTTGCTAGCATGTTTTAGCATGTTTCTAGTATGTTGTTAGCATGTTTAGCACTTGCTGGCACTTTTTTTATATGTTTTTATATGTCCACAACAGTGTTTAACATGTCACTTCCTGTTGCCAGCAGGTGGCACTATGACTGTAACTGAATATGAGCATGGTCATGTGTTCAGGACAGAACGTTTATTAAAAGTGTGAAGTTTGGCGCATATTGGACATTGCCTTCTTGAGTAACAACAACATCCTGTTTCATTGAATTAGCATGCTTTACCACTTAGCTAAGTATTGCTAGCATGTTTTAACATTAGCTAGCATGTTTTAACATGTTTCTAGCATGTTTAGACCTCAATGGCATTTTTAACATGTTGCTAGAATGGCATCAACGTGTTAAACATGACACTTCCTGTTGCCAGTAGGTGGCGCTATTACTATAACTGAATATTATCATGTAGATGTGTTCAGGACAGAACGCTTATCAAAAGTGTGAAGTTTGGGGCAGATTGGACATTCCATGCCTGAGTTACAGCAAATTCCTATTTAATTGCAATAATAGCATGCTTTAGCACTTAGCTAAGAGTTTGCTAGCATGTTTTAGCATGCTTCTAGTATGTTGTTAGCATGTTTAGCACTTGCTGGCACTTTTTTATATGTTATTAGGAGTCCATAACAGTGTTAAACATGTCACTTCCTGTTGCCAGCAGGTGGCGCTATGACTATAACTGAATATGAGCATGGCCATGTGTTCAGGACAGAACTCTTATCAAACGTGTGAAGTTTGGGGCAGATTGGACATTCCATGCCTGAGTTACAGCAACTTCCTGTTTCATGGCGAAACATCGAAATTTGTAAGGCCGCCGAGGACCCGCCCTTCGAAGAAAACTCAAGATCTTCGCAATTTAACGTCGCAAAGGCCTTAAGATTACACTCACCAAATTTGAAGATGATCAGATTAAAACTGTAGGAGGAGTTCGCTAAAGTACGAGGCCTGAAAATGGCAAAAACTGCACAAAAATCTGAGAGGAAGTTCAAAATGGCTGACTTCCTGTTGTGTTTAGGGCTATGCTCCAAGAGACTTTTTTGTAGGTATTAGGTCATTACACGTATGTACCGAATTTCGTGCACGTACGTTGAACGTTGCGGGAGGCGCACTCCGTTGAACTTTTATAGGTGGCGCTATCGAGCCATTTTGCCCCGTCCAATTCTGAAACCTATATCAGATGTAAATTTTCGCCAGTTCTGACGCGTGTGCAAAGTTTCGTGAGTTTTCGCGCATGTTTAGGCCCTCAAAAATGCAATTCAATGCGGAGAAGAATAATAATAATAATTAAAGCTGCAAGCAGCGATGAAAGGGCCCTCGCACCCGTGCCATCAACACTCGGTGGCTTTAGGAAGGCAGAGCATGGTTGGGAAATGTACATTTAAGGAGGTATATATAGTAAGAGTATGTCAAAGTCAGTTACAAAATGTTTTGTATAATGGTGATAATAGCATGCTTCATGACTCAGCTAAGTGTTGCTAGCATGTTCAGTCTGTTTCTAGCATGCTTAGTACACAATAATTATGTTGTTAGTACTGCATTACGGTGTTAACCATGTCAGTTTCTGTTGCCAGTAGGTGGCGTTATGACTATAACTGAATATGAGCATGGATGTGTGTTCAGGACAGAACTCTTATCAAACATGTGAAGTTTGGTGCAAATTGGACATTGCCTTCTTGAGTAACAACAAAGTCATGTTTCATTGAATTAGCATTCTTTAGAACTTAGCTAAGCATTGTTAGCATGTTTTAACATGTTGCTAGAACGGCATCAACGTGTTAAACATGTCACTTCCTGTTGCCAGTTGGTGGCGCTATTACTATAACTGAACATTCTCATGTAGATGTGTTCAGGCCATGACTCTTATCAAAAGTGTGAAGTTTGGGGCAGATTGGACATTCCATGCCTGAGTTACAGCAAATTCCTATTTAATTGCAATAATAGCATGCTTTAGCACTTGGCTAAGAGTTTGCTAGCATGTTTTAGCATGTTTCTAGTATGTTGTTAGCATGTTTAACACTTGCTGGCACTTTTTTATATGTTATTAGGAGTCCACAACAGTGTTAAACATGTCACTTCCTGTTGCCAGCAGGTGGCGCTATGACTGTAACTGAATATAAGCATGGTCATGTGTTCAGGACAGAACGCTTATCAAAAGTGTGAAGTTTGGGGCAGATTGGACATTCCATGCCTGAGTTACAGCAAATTCATATTTAATTGCAGTAATATCATTCTTTAGCACTTAGCTAAGTGTTTGCTATTATGTTTTAGCATGTCTCTAGTATGTTGGTAGGATGTTTAGCACCTACTGGCATTTTTTTATATGTTATTAGGAGTCAAGAACAGTGTTAAACGTCACTTCCTGTTGCCAGCAGGTGGCGCTATGACTATAACTAAATATGAGCATGGACATGTGTTCAAGAGATAACTCTTATCAAACGTGTGACGTTTGGGGTAGATTGTACATTGCCTTCTTGAGTAACAACAAAGTCCTTTTTCATTGAATTAGCATGCTTTAGCACTTAGCTAAGTATTGCTAGCATGTTTTAATATGTTTCTAGCATGTTTAGAACTCAATGGCATTTTTAACATGTTGCTAGAACGGCATCAACGTGTTAAACATGTCACTTCCTGTTGCCAGTAGGTGGCGCTATTACTATAACTGAATTTGAGCATAGGCATGCGTTCAGGCCATGATTCTTATCAAACATGTGAAGTTTGGGGCAGATTGGACGTTCCATGCCTGAGTTACAGCAAATTCCTATTTAATTGCAGTAATAGCATGCTTTATCACTTAGCTAAGTGTTTGCTAGCATGTTTCTAGTATGTTGCTAACCTGTTTAGCACTTGCTGGCTCTTTTATATATGTTATTAGGAGACCACAACAGTGTTAAACATGTCACTTCCTGTTGACAGCAGGTGGCGCTATTACTATAACTGAATATTCTCATGTAGATGTGTTCAGGCCATGACTCTTATCAAACGTGTGAAGTTTGGGGCAGATTGGACATTCCATGCCTGTGTTACAGCAAATTCCTATTTAATTGCAGCAATAGCATGCTTTAGCACTTAGCTAAGTGTTTGCTAGCATGTTTTAGCATGTTTCTAGTATGTTGTTAGCATGTTTAGCACTTGCTGGCACTTTTTTTATATGTTTTTATATGTCCACAACAGTGTTTAACATGTCACTTCCTGTTGCCAGCAGGTGGCACTATGACTGTAACTGAATATGAGCATGGTCATGTGTTCAGGACAGAACGTTTATTAAAAGTGTGAAGTTTGGCGCATATTGGACATTGCCTTCTTGAGTAACAACAACATCCTGTTTCATTGAATTAGCATGCTTTACCACTTAGCTAAGTATTGCTAGCATGTTTTAACATTAGCTAGCATGTTTTAACATGTTTCTAGCATGTTTAGACCTCAATGGCATTTTTAACATGTTGCTAGAATGGCATCAACGTGTTAAACATGACACTTCCTGTTGCCAGTAGGTGGCGCTATTACTATAACTGAATATTCTCATGTAGATGTGTTCAGGACAGAACGCTTATCAAAAGTGTGAAGTTTGGGGCAGATTGGACATTCCATGCCTGAGTTACAGCAAATTCCTATTTAATTGCAATAATAGCATGCTTTAGCACTTAGCTAAGAGTTTGCTAGCATGTTTTAGCATGCTTCTAGTATGTTGTTAGCATGTTTAGCACTTGCTGGCACTTTTTTATATGTTATTAGGAGTCCATAACAGTGTTAAACATGTCACTTCCTGTTGCCAGCAGGTGGCGCTATGACTATAACTGAATATGAGCATGGCCATGTGTTCAGGACAGAACTCTTATCAAACGTGTGAAGTTTGGGGCAGATTGGACATTCCATGCCTGAGTTACAGCAACTTCCTGTTTCATGGCGAAACATCGAAATTTGTAAGGCCGCCGAGGACCCGCCCTTCGACGAAAACTCAAGATCTTCGCAATTTAACGTCGCAAAGGCCTTAAGATTACACTCACCAAATTTGAAGATGATCAGATTAAAACTGTAGGAGGAGTTCGTTAAAGTACGAGGCCTGAAAATGGCAAAAACTGCACAAAAATCTGAGAGGAAGTTCAAAATGGCTGACTTCCTGTTGTGTTTAGGGCTATGCTCCAAGAGACTTTTTTGTAGGTATTAGGTCATTACACGTATGTACCGAATTTCGTGCACGTACGTTGAACGTTGCGGGAGGCGCACTCCGTTGAACTTTTATAGGTGGCGCTATCGAGCCATTTTGCCCCGTCCAATTCTGAAACCTATATCAGATGTAAATTTTCGCCAGTTCTGACGCGTGTGCAAAGTTTCGTGAGTTTTCGCGCATGTTTAGGCCCTCAAAAATGCAATTCAATGCGGAGAAGAATAATAATAATAATAATAAACAGAGCAATTCCAAGAGGGTCCTCACACCATCGGTGCTCGGGCCCTAATAAACAGAGCAATTCCAAGAGGGTCCTCACACCATCGGTGCTCGGGCCCTAATAAACAGAGCAATTCCAAGAGGGTCCTCACACCATCGGTGCTCGGGCCCTAATAATAAACAGAGCAATTCCAAGAGGGTCCTCACACCATCGGTGCTCGGGCCCTAATAATAAACAGAGCAATTCCAAGAGGGTCCTCACACCATCGGTGCTCGGGCCCTAATAATAATAAACAGAGCAATTCCAAGAGGGTCCTCACACCATCGGTGCTCGGGCCCTAATAATAAACAGAGCAATTCCAAGAGGGTCCTCACACCATCGGTGCTCGGGCCCTAATAATAATTAAAGCTGCAAGCAGCGATGAAAGGGCCCTCGCACCCGTGCCATCAACACTCGGTGGCTTTAGGAAGACAGAGCATGGTTGGGAAATGTACATTTAAGGAGGTATATATAGTAAGAGTATGTCAAAGTCAGTTACAAAATGTTTTGTATAATGGTAATAATAGCATGCTTCATGACTCAGCTAAGTGTTGCTAGCATGTTTAGTCTGTTTCTAGCATGCTTAGTACACAATAATTATGTGGTTAGTACTGCATTACTGTGTTAACCATGTCAGTTTCTGTTGCCAGTAGGCATTTTTTTATATGTTATTAGGAGTCAAGAACAGTGTTAAACGTCACTTCCTGTTGCCAGCAGGTGGCGCTATGACTATAACTAAATATGAGCATGGACATGTGTTCAAGAGATAACTCTTATCAAACGTGTGACGTTTGGGGTAGATTGTACATTGCCTTCTTGAGTAACAACAAAGTCCTGTTTCATTGAATTAGCATGCTTTAGCACTTAGCTAAGTGTTTGCTAGCATGTTTCTAGTATGTTGCTAACCTGTTTAGCACTTGCTGGCTCTTTTATATATGTTATTAGGAGACCACAACAGTGTTAAACATGTCACTTCCTGTTGACAGCAGGTGGCGCTATTACTATAACTGAATATTCTCATGTAGATGTGTTCAGGCCATGACTCTTATCAAACGTGTGAAGTTTGGGGCAGATTGGACATTCCATGCCTGTGTTACAGCAAATTCCTATTTAATTGCAGCAATAGCATGCTTTAGCACTTAGCTAAGTGTTTGCTAGCATGTTTAGCATGTTTCTAGTATGTTGTTAGCATGTTTAGCACTTGCTGGCACTTTTTTTATATGTTTTTATATGTCCACAACAGTGTTTAACATGTCACTTCCTGTTGCCAGCAGGTGGCACTATGACTGTAACTGAATATGAGCATGGTCATGTGTTCAGGACAGAACGTTTATTAAAAGTGTGAAGTTTGGCGCAGATTGGACATTGCCTTCTTGAGTAACAACAACATCCTATTTCATTGAATTAGCATGCTTTAGCACTTAGCTAAGTATTGCTAGCATGTTTTAACATGTTTCTAGCATGTTTAGAAGTCAATGGCATTTTTAACATGTTGCTAGAATGGCATCAACGTGTTAAACATGACACTTCCTGTTACCAGTAGGTGGCGCTATTACTATAACTGAATATTCTCATGTAGATATGTTCAGGACAGAACGCTTATCAAAAAGTGTGAAGTTTGGGGCAGATTGGACATTCCATGCCTGAGTTACAGCAAATTCCTATTTAATTGCAATAATAGCATGCTTTAGCACTTAGCTAAGAGTTTGCTAGCATGTTTTAGCATGCTTCTAGTATGTTGTTAGCATGTTTAGCACTTGCTGGCACTTTTTTATATGTTATTAGGAGTCCATAACAGTGTTAAACATGTCACTTCCTGTTGCCAGCAGGTGGCGCTATGACTATAACTGAATATGAGCATGGTCATGTGTTCAGGACAGAACTCTTATCAAATGTGTGAAGTTTGGGGCAGATTGGACATTCCATGCCTGAGTTACAGCAACTTCCTGTTTCATGGCGAAACATCGAAATTTGTCAGGCCGCCGAGGACCCGCCCTTCGACGAAAACTCAAGATCTTCGCTATTTAACGTCGCAAAGGCCTTAAGATTACACTCACCAAATTTGAAGATGATCAGATTAAAACTGTAGGAGGAGTTCGTTAAAGTACGAGGCCTGAAAATGGCAAAAACTGCACAAAAATCTGAGAGGAAGTTCAAAATGGCTGACTTCCTGTTGTGTTTAGGGCTATGCTCCAAGAGACTTTTTTGTAGGTATTAGGTCATTACATGTATGTACCGAATTTCGTGCACGTACGTGGAACGTTGCGGGAGGCGCACTCCGTTGAACTTTTATAGGTGGCGCTATCGAGCCATTTTGCCCCGTCCAATTCTGAAACCTATATCAGATGTAAATTTTCACCAGTTCTGACGCGTGTGCAAAGTTTCGTGAGTTTTCGAGCATGTTTAGGCCCTCAAAAATGCAATTAAATGCGGAGAAGAATAATAATAATAATTAAAGCTGCAAGCAGCGATGAAAGGGCCCTCGCACCCGTGCCATCAACACTCGGTGGCTTTAGGAAGGCAGAGCATGGTTGGGAAATGTACATTTAAGGAGGTATATATAGTAAGAGTATGTCAAAGTCAGTTACAAAATGTTTTGTATAATGGTGATAATAGCATGCTTCATGACTCAGCTAAGTGTTGCTAGCATGTTCAGTCTGTTTCTAGCATGCTTAGTACACAATAATTATGTTGTTAGTACTGCATTACGGTGTTAACCATGTCAGTTTCTGTTGCCAGTAGGTGGCGTTATGACTATAACTGAATATGAGCATGGATGTGTGTTCAGGACAGAACTCTTATCAAACATGTGAAGTTTGGTGCAAATTGGACATTGCCTTCTTGAGTAACAACAAAGTCATGTTTCATTGAATTAGCATTCTTTAGAACTTAGCTAAGCATTGTTAGCATGTTTTAACATGTTGCTAGAACGGCATCAACGTGTTAAACATGTCACTTCCTGTTGCCAGTTGGTGGCGCTATTACTATAACTGAACATTCTCATGTAGATGTGTTCAGGCCATGACTCTTATCAAAAGTGTGAAGTTTGGGGCAGATTGGACATTCCATGCCTGAGTTACAGCAAATTCCTATTTAATTGCAATAATAGCATGCTTTAGCACTTGGCTAAGAGTTTGCTAGCATGTTTTAGCATGTTTCTAGTATGTTGTTAGCATGTTTAACACTTGCTGGCACTTTTTTATATGTTATTAGGAGTCCACAACAGTGTTAAACATGTCACTTCCTGTTGCCAGCAGGTGGCGCTATGACTGTAACTGAATATAAGCATGGTCATGTGTTCAGGACAGAACGCTTATCAAAAGTGTGAAGTTTGGGGCAGATTGGACATTCCATGCCTGAGTTACAGCAAATTCATATTTAATTGCAGTAATATCATTCTTTAGCACTTAGCTAAGTGTTTGCTATTATGTTTTAGCATGTCTCTAGTATGTTGGTAGGATGTTTAGCACCTACTGGCATTTTTTTATATGTTATTAGGAGTCAAGAACAGTGTTAAACGTCACTTCCTGTTGCCAGCAGGTGGCGCTATGACTATAACTAAATATGAGCATGGACATGTGTTCAAGAGATAACTCTTATCAAACGTGTGACGTTTGGGGTAGATTGTACATTGCCTTCTTGAGTAACAACAAAGTCCTTTTTCATTGAATTAGCATGCTTTAGCACTTAGCTAAGTATTGCTAGCATGTTTTAATATGTTTCTAGCATGTTTAGAACTCAATGGCATTTTTAACATGTTGCTAGAACGGCATCAACGTGTTAAACATGTCACTTCCTGTTGCCAGTAGGTGGCGCTATTACTATAACTGAATTTGAGCATAGGCATGCGTTCAGGCCATGATTCTTATCAAACATGTGAAGTTTGGGGCAGATTGGACGTTCCATGCCTGAGTTACAGCAAATTCCTATTTAATTGCAGTAATAGCATGCTTTATCACTTAGCTAAGTGTTTGCTAGCATGTTTCTAGTATGTTGCTAACCTGTTTAGCACTTGCTGGCTCTTTTATATATGTTATTAGGAGACCACAACAGTGTTAAACATGTCACTTCCTGTTGACAGCAGGTGGCGCTATTACTATAACTGAATATTCTCATGTAGATGTGTTCAGGCCATGACTCTTATCAAACGTGTGAAGTTTGGGGCAGATTGGACATTCCATGCCTGTGTTACAGCAAATTCCTATTTAATTGCAGCAATAGCATGCTTTAGCACTTAGCTAAGTGTTTGCTAGCATGTTTTAGCATGTTTCTAGTATGTTGTTAGCATGTTTAGCACTTGCTGGCACTTTTTTTATATGTTTTTATATGTCCACAACAGTGTTTAACATGTCACTTCCTGTTGCCAGCAGGTGGCACTATGACTGTAACTGAATATGAGCATGGTCATGTGTTCAGGACAGAACGTTTATTAAAAGTGTGAAGTTTGGCGCATATTGGACATTGCCTTCTTGAGTAACAACAACATCCTGTTTCATTGAATTAGCATGCTTTACCACTTAGCTAAGTATTGCTAGCATGTTTTAACATTAGCTAGCATGTTTTAACATGTTTCTAGCATGTTTAGACCTCAATGGCATTTTTAACATGTTGCTAGAATGGCATCAACGTGTTAAACATGACACTTCCTGTTGCCAGTAGGTGGCGCTATTACTATAACTGAATATTATCATGTAGATGTGTTCAGGACAGAACGCTTATCAAAAGTGTGAAGTTTGGGGCAGATTGGACATTCCATGCCTGAGTTACAGCAAATTCCTATTTAATTGCAATAATAGCATGCTTTAGCACTTAGCTAAGAGTTTGCTAGCATGTTTTAGCATGCTTCTAGTATGTTGTTAGCATGTTTAGCACTTGCTGGCACTTTTTTATATGTTATTAGGAGTCCATAACAGTGTTAAACATGTCACTTCCTGTTGCCAGCAGGTGGCGCTATGACTATAACTGAATATGAGCATGGACATGTGTTCAAGAGATAACTCTTATCAAACGTGTGACGTTTGGGGTAGATTGTACATTGCCTTCTTGAGTAACAACAAAGTCCTTTTTCATTGAATTAGCATGCTTTAGCACTTAGCTAAGTATTGCTAGCATGTTTTAATATGTTTCTAGCATGTTTAGAACTCAATGGCATTTTTAACATGTTGCTAGAACGGCATCAACGTGTTAAACATGTCACTTCCTGTTGCCAGTAGGTGGCGCTATTACTATAACTGAATTTGAGCATAGGCATGCGTTCAGGCCATGATTCTTATCAAACATGTGAAGTTTGGGGCAGATTGGACGTTCCATGCCTGAGTTACAGCAAATTCCTATTTAATTGCAGTAATAGCATGCTTTATCACTTAGCTAAGTGTTTGCTAGCATGTTTCTAGTATGTTGCTAACCTGTTTAGCACTTGCTGGCTCTTTTATATATGTTATTAGGAGACCACAACAGTGTTAAACATGTCACTTCCTGTTGACAGCAGGTGGCGCTATTACTATAACTGAATATTCTCATGTAGATGTGTTCAGGCCATGACTCTTATCAAACGTGTGAAGTTTGGGGCAGATTGGACATTCCATGCCTGTGTTACAGCAAATTCCTATTTAATTGCAGCAATAGCATGCTTTAGCACTTAGCTAAGTGTTTGCTAGCATGTTTTAGCATGTTTCTAGTATGTTGTTAGCATGTTTAGCACTTGCTGGCACTTTTTTTATATGTTTTTATATGTCCACAACAGTGTTTAACATGTCACTTCCTGTTGCCAGCAGGTGGCACTATGACTGTAACTGAATATGAGCATGGTCATGTGTTCAGGACAGAACGTTTATTAAAAGTGTGAAGTTTGGCGCATATTGGACATTGCCTTCTTGAGTAACAACAACATCCTGTTTCATTGAATTAGCATGCTTTACCACTTAGCTAAGTATTGCTAGCATGTTTTAACATTAGCTAGCATGTTTTAACATGTTTCTAGCATGTTTAGACCTCAATGGCATTTTTAACATGTTGCTAGAATGGCATCAACGTGTTAAACATGACACTTCCTGTTGCCAGTAGGTGGCGCTATTACTATAACTGAATATTATCATGTAGATGTGTTCAGGACAGAACGCTTATCAAAAGTGTGAAGTTTGGGGCAGATTGGACATTCCATGCCTGAGTTACAGCAAATTCCTATTTAATTGCAATAATAGCATGCTTTAGCACTTAGCTAAGAGTTTGCTAGCATGTTTTAGCATGCTTCTAGTATGTTGTTAGCATGTTTAGCACTTGCTGGCACTTTTTTATATGTTATTAGGAGTCCATAACAGTGTTAAACATGTCACTTCCTGTTGCCAGCAGGTGGCGCTATGACTATAACTGAATATGAGCATGGACATGTGTTCAAGAGATAACTCTTATCAAACGTGTGACGTTTGGGGTAGATTGTACATTGCCTTCTTGAGTAACAACAAAGTCCTTTTTCATTGAATTAGCATGCTTTAGCACTTAGCTAAGTATTGCTAGCATGTTTTAATATGTTTCTAGCATGTTTAGAACTCAATGGCATTTTTAACATGTTGCTAGAACGGCATCAACGTGTTAAACATGTCACTTCCTGTTGCCAGTAGGTGGCGCTATTACTATAACTGAATTTGAGCATAGGCATGCGTTCAGGCCATGATTCTTATCAAACATGTGAAGTTTGGGGCAGATTGGACGTTCCATGCCTGAGTTACAGCAAATTCCTATTTAATTGCAGTAATAGCATGCTTTATCACTTAGCTAAGTGTTTGCTAGCATGTTTCTAGTATGTTGCTAACCTGTTTAGCACTTGCTGGCTCTTTTATATATGTTATTAGGAGACCACAACAGTGTTAAACATGTCACTTCCTGTTGACAGCAGGTGGCGCTATTACTATAACTGAATATTCTCATGTAGATGTGTTCAGGCCATGACTCTTATCAAACGTGTGAAGTTTGGGGCAGATTGGACATTCCATGCCTGTGTTACAGCAAATTCCTATTTAATTGCAGCAATAGCATGCTTTAGCACTTAGCTAAGTGTTTGCTAGCATGTTTTAGCATGTTTCTAGTATGTTGTTAGCATGTTTAGCACTTGCTGGCACTTTTTTTATATGTTTTTATATGTCCACAACAGTGTTTAACATGTCACTTCCTGTTGCCAGCAGGTGGCACTATGACTGTAACTGAATATGAGCATGGTCATGTGTTCAGGACAGAACGTTTATTAAAAGTGTGAAGTTTGGCGCATATTGGACATTGCCTTCTTGAGTAACAACAACATCCTGTTTCATTGAATTAGCATGCTTTACCACTTAGCTAAGTATTGCTAGCATGTTTTAACATTAGCTAGCATGTTTTAACATGTTTCTAGCATGTTTAGACCTCAATGGCATTTTTAACATGTTGCTAGAATGGCATCAACGTGTTAAACATGACACTTCCTGTTGCCAGTAGGTGGCGCTATTACTATAACTGAATATTATCATGTAGATGTGTTCAGGACAGAACGCTTATCAAAAGTGTGAAGTTTGGGGCAGATTGGACATTCCATGCCTGAGTTACAGCAAATTCCTATTTAATTGCAATAATAGCATGCTTTAGCACTTAGCTAAGAGTTTGCTAGCATGTTTTAGCATGCTTCTAGTATGTTGTTAGCATGTTTAGCACTTGCTGGCACTTTTTTATATGTTATTAGGAGTCCATAACAGTGTTAAACATGTCACTTCCTGTTGCCAGCAGGTGGCGCTATGACTATAACTGAATATGAGCATGGCCATGTGTTCAGGACAGAACTCTTATCAAACGTGTGAAGTTTGGGGCAGATTGGACATTCCATGCCTGAGTTACAGCAACTTCCTGTTTCATGGCGAAACATCGAAATTTGTAAGGCCGCCGAGGACCCGCCCTTCGAAGAAAACTCAAGATCTTCGCAATTTAACGTCGCAAAGGCCTTAAGATTACACTCACCAAATTTGAAGATGATCAGATTAAAACTGTAGGAGGAGTTCGCTAAAGTACGAGGCCTGAAAATGGCAAAAACTGCACAAAAATCTGAGAGGAAGTTCAAAATGGCTGACTTCCTGTTGTGTTTAGGGCTATGCTCCAAGAGACTTTTTTGTAGGTATTAGGTCATTACACGTATGTACCGAATTTCGTGCACGTACGTTGAACGTTGCGGGAGGCGCACTCCGTTGAACTTTTATAGGTGGCGCTATCGAGCCATTTTGCCCCGTCCAATTCTGAAACCTATATCAGATGTAAATTTTCGCCAGTTCTGACGCGTGTGCAAAGTTTCGTGAGTTTTCGCGCATGTTTAGGCCCTCAAAAATGCAATTCAATGCGGAGAAGAATAATAATAATAATTAAAGCTGCAAGCAGCGATGAAAGGGCCCTCGCACCCGTGCCATCAACACTCGGTGGCTTTAGGAAGGCAGAGCATGGTTGGGAAATGTACATTTAAGGAGGTATATATAGTAAGAGTATGTCAAAGTCAGTTACAAAATGTTTTGTATAATGGTGATAATAGCATGCTTCATGACTCAGCTAAGTGTTGCTAGCATGTTCAGTCTGTTTCTAGCATGCTTAGTACACAATAATTATGTTGTTAGTACTGCATTACGGTGTTAACCATGTCAGTTTCTGTTGCCAGTAGGTGGCGTTATGACTATAACTGAATATGAGCATGGATGTGTGTTCAGGACAGAACTCTTATCAAACATGTGAAGTTTGGTGCAAATTGGACATTGCCTTCTTGAGTAACAACAAAGTCATGTTTCATTGAATTAGCATTCTTTAGAACTTAGCTAAGCATTGTTAGCATGTTTTAACATGTTGCTAGAACGGCATCAACGTGTTAAACATGTCACTTCCTGTTGCCAGTTGGTGGCGCTATTACTATAACTGAACATTCTCATGTAGATGTGTTCAGGCCATGACTCTTATCAAAAGTGTGAAGTTTGGGGCAGATTGGACATTCCATGCCTGAGTTACAGCAAATTCCTATTTAATTGCAATAATAGCATGCTTTAGCACTTGGCTAAGAGTTTGCTAGCATGTTTTAGCATGTTTCTAGTATGTTGTTAGCATGTTTAACACTTGCTGGCACTTTTTTATATGTTATTAGGAGTCCACAACAGTGTTAAACATGTCACTTCCTGTTGCCAGCAGGTGGCGCTATGACTGTAACTGAATATAAGCATGGTCATGTGTTCAGGACAGAACGCTTATCAAAAGTGTGAAGTTTGGGGCAGATTGGACATTCCATGCCTGAGTTACAGCAAATTCATATTTAATTGCAGTAATATCATTCTTTAGCACTTAGCTAAGTGTTTGCTATTATGTTTTAGCATGTCTCTAGTATGTTGGTAGGATGTTTAGCACCTACTGGCATTTTTTTATATGTTATTAGGAGTCAAGAACAGTGTTAAACGTCACTTCCTGTTGCCAGCAGGTGGCGCTATGACTATAACTAAATATGAGCATGGACATGTGTTCAAGAGATAACTCTTATCAAACGTGTGACGTTTGGGGTAGATTGTACATTGCCTTCTTGAGTAACAACAAAGTCCTTTTTCATTGAATTAGCATGCTTTAGCACTTAGCTAAGTATTGCTAGCATGTTTTAATATGTTTCTAGCATGTTTAGAACTCAATGGCATTTTTAACATGTTGCTAGAACGGCATCAACGTGTTAAACATGTCACTTCCTGTTGCCAGTAGGTGGCGCTATTACTATAACTGAATTTGAGCATAGGCATGCGTTCAGGCCATGATTCTTATCAAACATGTGAAGTTTGGGGCAGATTGGACGTTCCATGCCTGAGTTACAGCAAATTCCTATTTAATTGCAGTAATAGCATGCTTTATCACTTAGCTAAGTGTTTGCTAGCATGTTTCTAGTATGTTGCTAACCTGTTTAGCACTTGCTGGCTCTTTTATATATGTTATTAGGAGACCACAACAGTGTTAAACATGTCACTTCCTGTTGACAGCAGGTGGCGCTATTACTATAACTGAATATTCTCATGTAGATGTGTTCAGGCCATGACTCTTATCAAACGTGTGAAGTTTGGGGCAGATTGGACATTCCATGCCTGTGTTACAGCAAATTCCTATTTAATTGCAGCAATAGCATGCTTTAGCACTTAGCTAAGTGTTTGCTAGCATGTTTTAGCATGTTTCTAGTATGTTGTTAGCATGTTTAGCACTTGCTGGCACTTTTTTTATATGTTTTTATATGTCCACAACAGTGTTTAACATGTCACTTCCTGTTGCCAGCAGGTGGCACTATGACTGTAACTGAATATGAGCATGGTCATGTGTTCAGGACAGAACGTTTATTAAAAGTGTGAAGTTTGGCGCATATTGGACATTGCCTTCTTGAGTAACAACAACATCCTGTTTCATTGAATTAGCATGCTTTACCACTTAGCTAAGTATTGCTAGCATGTTTTAACATTAGCTAGCATGTTTTAACATGTTTCTAGCATGTTTAGACCTCAATGGCATTTTTAACATGTTGCTAGAATGGCATCAACGTGTTAAACATGACACTTCCTGTTGCCAGTAGGTGGCGCTATTACTATAACTGAATATTATCATGTAGATGTGTTCAGGACAGAACGCTTATCAAAAGTGTGAAGTTTGGGGCAGATTGGACATTCCATGCCTGAGTTACAGCAAATTCCTATTTAATTGCAATAATAGCATGCTTTAGCACTTAGCTAAGAGTTTGCTAGCATGTTTTAGCATGCTTCTAGTATGTTGTTAGCATGTTTAGCACTTGCTGGCACTTTTTTATATGTTATTAGGAGTCCATAACAGTGTTAAACATGTCACTTCCTGTTGCCAGCAGGTGGCGCTATGACTATAACTGAATATGAGCATGGCCATGTGTTCAGGACAGAACTCTTATCAAACGTGTGAAGTTTGGGGCAGATTGGACATTCCATGCCTGAGTTACAGCAACTTCCTGTTTCATGGCGAAACATCGAAATTTGTAAGGCCGCCGAGGACCCGCCCTTCGACGAAAACTCAAGATCTTCGCAATTTAACGTCGCAAAGGCCTTAAGATTACACTCACCAAATTTGAAGATGATCAGATTAAAACTGTAGGAGGAGTTCGCTAAAGTACGAGGCCTGAAAATGGCAAAAACTGCACAAAAATCTGAGAGGAAGTTCAAAATGGCTGACTTCCTGTTGTGTTTAGGGCTATGCTCCAAGAGACTTTTTTGTAGGTATTAGGTCATTACACGTATGTACCGAATTTCGTGCACGTACGTTGAACGTTGCGGGAGGCGCACTCCGTTGAACTTTTATAGGTGGCGCTATCGAGCCATTTTGCCCCGTCCAATTCTGAAACCTATATCAGATGTAAATTTTCGCCAGTTCTGACGCGTGTGCAAAGTTTCGTGAGTTTTCGCGCATGTTTAGGCCCTCAAAAATGCAATTCAATGCGGAGAAGAATAATAATAATAATAATAATAATAATAAACAGAGCAATTCCAAGAGGGTCCTCACACCATCGGTGCTCGGGCCCTAATAATAATAATAATAAACAGAGCAATTCCAAGAGGGTCCTCACACCATCGGTGCTCGGGCCCTAATAAATATAGCTGCGAGCAGCGATTACGGGCCCAAGCCGGTGGCACCGCAATCCTGGTGCCAGGGTGGCGGTGCCGGCGGCTTTGGCCCTCCATCGCTGCTCGCAGCTATATTTATATATATATATATATATATATATATATATATATATATATATATATATATATATATATATATATATATATATACACACACACACACATACATACATATATATATATATAAATAAATTTAAGGGACAAGACACAGATAATTTTACTTGCCTGACCTAATTAGAACAAAGAAAAAAATAAAATAAAATAATACGTAGGGGATCACTAAATCGAGATAATTATTCTGATTTTATGATACACTCAAAATATTCCACAACAAATCCTTTAAATGTAATGATATTCAGAACGGAACAAGAATAAAAAATAAAAAATAAACTATAAACAAAGCCAAAACGAAAAAATAAATATAATAAAAAAAATTAATTTCAAGCAATCCATGGCATGATTTATTTATTTTTTGGACTAAAACATTCTGGCTTTTTTTAAACTCAAACATAATTCTTAAATTGAATAATAATAATAATAAAAGAATAAAATGGGTTTAGTTCTGATTTCGTTGAAATCGCTCGCTCTCCGTACCTAACTTTTCCTGAATACAATCACTATTGAAACTGTGACATTGATTTCATACAACAGGTTATTAACAGTTAAAATGAAGTCATTTACATTTTAGATGCAATATTGACTGTTTTTGTTCTGTTTCAGCAGCGGAAATAGTTAAACAAAGATCACAGAAGAACGCATCTCACAGGAACGTGTTTTCTCATAACTGAATGATTCAGCATTTTGAACGAATTGGTTGACTCAAAGATTGAATGATCAATCCATAAACATCTGTTTATGTTTATGGATTGGATGTTTATGGATCCATGTTTATGGATCTGTATGTTATGGATTACGAATCATTTGAACGAATGAATCAATGACTCGCTCATTAAGACGGTCACTTGGCGACATCTAATGGCGGTTTAGTGTTGTTTAAAAGCATAATTCTTTCCAACGTGTGTGTGATTTGTGTGTGCACCATTATAAATGTCCGTGCGGACGTCCGTATTTTTCTTTCACTTTTATATTAGCGATACAAAAGCACCCGCTCGTGTCACACACGTCGATTAACCGGTGGGAAAATATCCTCAGACACATACCTAATAAATGTATATTTAAATACATTATTGGCCTAGCTGGTAAAAAGTTTTATATATTATTTTGATGTCCTTTTGGACACAAGAGGGCAGTATAGCCCTATGTATGACTTGAATTTTTTTTTTACTTTACTGTTTTAAAATTTAGAATAAAATTAGAATAAAATTCTTTTTAAAAACAGAATAAAATGGGTTTAGTTGTGATATTTGTATACTTTTATATAGAAATAAATGGTATAAAATTACATTTTTAGAAGATTTGAGGCTTTTAGTGCCTTTTGGAGGCTGATTTTGCAAAAAATCCACATTCAAACCAAAATATCTGACTTCCTGATGGTCGGAGCTAATGACTTTAAATTAGAAAGTTGTCCGGGTCGATGAGATCAACATACGTACTGAGTTGTGCTACTGTAGGTAAAACAACCCCCCCAACTTTTGTCAAAAGCATTTTGAAAGTGACACATTTCCTGCTGCCAGTTGGTGGCGCTATAACTTTGACACACAATAGTTACATCCATCTGATCGGCCTCTTACCATGAACAAACTGCTGAAGTTTCATCAAGATCAGTTAATGTATGCATTAGTTATAACACTTCGTTTTTCTCTTTTCTCGCCATTAATTTGTTTCCTCGCCACAGCCAAACCGTTCGAGATATCAAAAATCCGTCCGCAATTTAGCATCATCAATGTCTTGACTTCACGCTGACCGAGTTTGGAGGCGAATCGATGTATTTCCTAGGAGGAGTACATTAAATTCCACAGCAAGCGTTTCCAAACAACCCTAAATAGCCGACTTCCTGTTGGGCTGGCGTAAAACTTAGAGCACGAAAGTTGTTCGGCCCGATGAGATCTATATGTGTACCGAGTTTCAAATTATTTCATGCAAGCGTGTTTGATATATGGACCAAGTTTTAGAACCCCGTTCAAGGGGGCGCTGTCGAGCCCCCCTGCCACGCCCGGCTACCAGATTCAGCCCGGCCCTGATGGCCGCGGGTTCTGACCTGTGTACAAAGTTTCAAGAGTTTTCGAGCACGTTTAGGGACCCAAAAGCCCCAGAAACCTTGAAAAACAAATGAAAAAGTAAATCTCACTCAACTGACAAATCACCCCCACCCCTCACACACTCAGAGACAGAGAGAGAGAAATTTCTCCAAAAAATCACATTCAAACCAAAATATCTGACTTTCTGTTGCTTTGAGCTAATAAGTGTAAATTAGAAAGTTGTCCGGCTCGAAAAGAACAATATACATACCAAGTTTTGTGATTCTAGGTAAAACTAAGCCCCCATTTTTGACTAAAGGTGGCGCTACTGAGCCCCTCACCACGCCCGTTTCTGAAACTTTGCCCATGTCTACTGGATAATAAGTGTGATGTGTCTGTCGAGTTTCATGCAATTTCAAGTATGTTAAGAGTCTCAAAAGCATCAAAAAAGAATATTAAAGTTTGATGCGTTGCCATGGCAACAGTATCTAAGATATCAATAATCCTTTCACAGGTCTACATCTGCCGTGTGTCTACATCATACACATAAAGTTTGAAGCAAATCAGGTAAAAATAAGAGAGTGATTTCAAAGCATTTTGAAAGTGACACACTTCCTGCTGCCAGTTGGTGGCGCTATAACTTTGACTCACAATAATCACATCCTTGTGTTCGGCCTCTGAAAACGAACACACTGCTGAAGTTTCATCAAGATCAGATAATGTATGCTGAAGTTATAACACACTTCCTGTGTCCCTTATTCGCCATAAATTCGTTTCCTTGCCACGGCCAAACCGTTCGAGATATCAAAAATCCGTCCGCAATTTAGCATCCTCAGTGTCTTGACTTCATGCTGACCGAGTTTGGAGGCGATTGGATGAATTCTCTAGGAGGAGTACATTAAATTCCACAGCATGCGTTTCAAAACAACCCATAATAGCCGACTTCCTGTTGGGCTGGCGTAAAAAGTAAAAGTACGAAAGTTGTTCGGCCCGATGAGATCTATATGTGTACCGAGTTTCATATTATTACATGCAAGCATGTCTGATTTATGGACCAAGTTTTCGGACCCCGTTCAAGGGGGCGCTGTCGAGCCACCCTGCCACGCCCGGGTACCAGCTTCAGCCCAGCCCTGATGGCCACGGGTTCTGACCCGTGTGCAAAGTTTCAAGAGTTTTCGAGCACGTTAAGGGTCTCAAAAGTGCCCGAAAGGTTGACAGAAAAATAAGAATAAGAATAATAATAATAATAATAAATATAGCTGCGAGCAGCGATTACGGGCCCAAGCCGGTGGCACCGCAACCCCGATGCCTTTAGTTACCTAAAGGCACCGGGGTGGCGGTGCCGCCGGCTTTGGCCCTTCATCGCTGCTCGCAGCTATATTTATATATATATATATATATATATATATATATATATATATAATCTTGAATGTATTTTTTATCATGTTGAAAAAGTTTGGTGTGAATAAAATAAACCACTTAGGAGGAGTAACTAAAAACTCAGAGTCTGACATATCCAAAAAATCCACATTCAAACCAAAATATCTGACTTCCTGTTGCTCGGAGCTAATGACTGTAAATTAGAAAGTTGTCCGGCTCGATGAGACCAATATGCGTACTGATTTTTGTAACTGTGGGTAAAAGTAACCCCCCCACTTTTGATAAAAGCATTTTGAAAGTGACACACTTCCTGCTACCAGTTGGTGGCGCTATAACTTTGACTCACAATAGTTACATCCATCTGACCGGCCTCTTACCATGAACACACTGCTGAAGTTTCATCAAGATCAGTTAATGTATGCAGAAGTTATAACACTTCGTGTTTCTCTTTTCTCGCCATAAATTTGTTTCCTCGCCACGGCCAAACCGTTCGAGATATCAAAAATCCGTCCGCAATTTAGCATCCTCAATGTCTTGACTTCATGCACACCGAGTTTGGTGGGGATTGGATGAATTCTCTAGGAGGAGTAGTTCACATTCCACAGCAAGCGTTTTCCAAACAACCCATAATAGCTGACTTCCTGTTGGGCGGAGCTAATAACTTAGACTGCGGAAGTTGTTCGGCCCGATGAGATCTATATGTGTACCGAGTTTCATATTAATTCATGCAAGTGTGTTTGACATATGGACCAAGTTTTCAGACCGTGTTCAAGGGGGCGCTGTTGAGCCCCCTGCCACGCCCGGGTACCAGCTTCAGCCCGGCACTGATGGCCGTGGGTTCTGACCTGTGTGTAAAGTTTCAAGAGTTTTTGAGCACGTTAAGGACCCCAAAAGCCCCTGAAACCTTGATTAACAATATAAAAGCAATAGTCAAATCCCCCCCTCCCCTCACACACACAGAGACACAGAGAGAGGGAGAGAAAATTCTTCAGAAAATCCACATTCAAACCAAAATATCTCTTTTCCTGTTGGTCAGAGATCGTTAATGTAAATTAGAAAGTTGTCCGTCTTGATGAGAACAATACACATACCAAGTTTTGTTGCTGTTGATAAAACTAACCCCCCCCATTTATGACTAAAGGTGGCGCTACTGAGCCCCTCACCACGCCCGTTTCTGAAACTTTGCACAAGTCTACGGGCTAATAAGTGTGATGTGTCTGTCGAGTTTCATTCAATTTCAAGTATGTTAAGAGTCTCAAAAGCATCAAAAAACAATATTAAAGTTTGATGCGTTGCCACGACAACAGTATTAAAGATATCAAAAATCCTTTCACAGGTCTACATCTGCCGTGTGTTTACATTATACACATAAAGTTTGAAGCAAATCGGGTAAAAATAAGAGGGTGATTTCAAAGCATTTTGAAAGTGACACACTTCCTGCTGCCAGTTGGTGGCGCTATAACTTTGACTCACAATAGTCACATCCTTGTGTTCGGCCTCTTACAACGAACACACTGCTGAAGTTTCATCAAGATCAGATAATGTATGCTGAAGTTATAACACACTTCCTGTGTCCCTTATTCGCCATAAATTCGTTTCCTTGCCACGGCCAAACCGTTTGAGATATCAAAAATCCGTCCGCAATTTAGCATCCTCAATGTCTTGACTTCATGCACACCGAGTTTGGTGGGGATGGGATGAATTTTCTAGGAGGAGTAGTTCACATTCCACAGCAAGCGTTTTCCAAACAACCCATAATAGCCGACTTCCTGTTGGGCTGGCGTGAAACTTGACAGAGGGAAAGTTGTTCGGCCCGATGAGATCTATATGTGTACCGAGTTTCATATTAATTCATGCAAGCGTGTTTGATATATGGACCAAGTTTTCAGACCCCGTTCAAGGGGGCGCTGTTGAGCCCCCCTGCCACGCCCGTTTCTGAAACTTTTCACATGTCTACTGGCTAATAAATGTGATGTATCTGTCGAGTTTCATCCAATTTCAAGCATGCTAAGAGTCTCAAACGCATCCGAAAAGAATATTAAAGTTTGATGCGTTGCCACGGCAACAGTATCTAAGATATCAATAATTCTTTCACAGGTCTACATCTGCCGTGTGTCTACATTATACACATAAAGTTTGAAGCAAATCGGGTAAAATTAAGAGGGTGAATTCAAAGAATTTTGAAAGTGACACACTTCCTGCTGCCAGTTGGTGGCGCTATAACTTTGACTCACAATAGTCACATCCATGTGATCGGCCTCTTACAACAAACACACTGCTGAAGTTTCATCAAGATCAGTTAATGTATGCAGAAGTTATAACACACTTCCTGTGTCCCATTATTCGCCATAAATTTGTTTCCTCGCCACGGCCAAACCGTTTGAGATATCAAAAATCCGTTCGCAAGAATTCATCCTCAATGTCTTGACTTTATTCTCACCGAGTTTGGTGGCGATCGGATGAAATCCCTAGGAGGAGTATTTCACATTCCATTGTATGCGTTTTCCAAACAACGTATAATAACCGACTTCCTGTTGGGCTTTTGTAAAACTTAGAGCACGAAAGTTGTTCGGCCCGATGAGATCTATATGTGTACTGAGTTTCATATTATTACATGCAAGCGTGTTTGATTTATGGACCAAGTTTTCGGACCCCATTCCAGGGGGCGCTGTCGAGCCCCCCTGCCACGCCCCGGTACCAGCTTCAGCCCGGCCCTGATGGCCGCGGGTTCTGACGTGTGTGCAAAATTTCAAGAGTTTTTGAGCATGTTAAGGGCCCCAAAAGTGGCAAAAAGGCAAAAAAAAAAATAATGAAGAAAAAAATAAATAATAATCCTTACGAAAACAATAGGGCCTCCGCCCTTTCAGGGCTTGGGCCCTAATAATAATAATAAATAATCCTACCGAAAACAATAGGGCCTTCACCCTTTCAGGGCTTGGGCCCTAATAAATAATCCTACCGAAAACAATAGGGCCTTCGCCCTTTCAGGGCTTGGGCCCTAATAAACAGAGCAATTCCAAGAGGGTCCTCACACCATCGGTGCTCGGGCCCTAATTAAAGCTGCAAGCAGCGATGAAAAGGGCCCTCGCACCCCTGCCACCGCCACCCGGCGCCTTTAGGAAATGCCTTAAGATTACACTCACCAAATTTGAAGAGGATCAGATCAAAACTGTAGGAGGAGTTTGTTAAAGTACAACATCAGGAAATGGCAAAAACTGCCCAAAATCTGAGAGGAAGTTCAAAATAGCTGACTTCCTGTTGTGTTTAGGGCTACGCGCCAAGACACTTTTTTGTAGGTATTCGGTCTTTAGATGTATGTACCAAATTTCATACCTGTACGTGAAACCAGGAGCCGGGGCAAAATATAGGGGCAATAAGTAAGCCATTTTGCCCCACCCAATTTTGAAAACCACATCACACGTAAATTTTCACCACTTCTGAAGCGTGTGCAAAGTTTCATGATTTTTCAAGCACGTTTTGTATTTGCCACACTTCCTGCTACCAGCAGGTGGCGCTATTGCTATAACCATAATGAGCATGGTCATGTGTTCAGGACAGAACGCTTATCAAACATATGAAGTTTGGGGCAGATTGAAAAATGTATGGCTGAGTTACTGCAGGCTGTCTGTGGTTGCCTAGCAACATCGGAACTGCAAGCAACATTAATATTGAACTTATCTGATCATGCATATATCACCAAAAGGCCGAAATTGGGTGAACGTTTGTCAGGCCGCCGAGGGCACACCCTTCGACGAAAACTCAAGATCTTCGCAATTTAACGTCGCAAAGGCCTTCAGATTACACTCACCAAATTTGAAGAGGATCAGATCAAATCTGTAGGAGGAGTTCGTTAAAGTACAACATCAGGAAATTACGAAAAATGCTTAAAATCTAGGAGGAAGTTCAAAATAGCTCACTTCCTGTTGTGTTTAGGGCTATGCTCCAAGAGGCTTTTTTGTAGGTATTGGGTCATTACATGTATGTACCAAATTTCATACCTGTGCGTGAAACGTAGAGCCGGGGCAAAATGTGGGGGCAATAATTTACCGAATTTGCCCCACCCAATTTTGAAAACCATATCACACGTAAATTTTCACCACTTCTGAAGCGTGTGCAAAGTTTCATGAGTTTTCGAGCATGTTTAGGCCCTCTAAAAAGCGATTCACTTTGGAGAAGAAGAAGAAGCGGAAGAAGAATAATAATAAACGGAGCAAAAACAATAGGGTCCTCTCACCATCGGTGCTCGGGCCCTAATAATAATAATAATAATAAACAGAGCAATTCCAAGAGGGTCCTCACACCATCGGTGCTCGGGCCCTAATAATAATAATAAATAATCCTACCGAAAACAATAGGGCCTTCGCCCTTTCAGGGCTTGGGCCCTAATAATAATAATCCTACCGAAAACAATAGGGCCTTCGCCCTTTCAGGGCTTGGGCCCTAATAATAATAATAATAATCCTTACGAAAACAATAGGGCTCTGCGCCCTTTCAGGGCTTGGGCCCTAATAATAAATAATCCTACCGGAAACAATAGGGCCTTCGCCCTTTCAGGGCTTGGGCCCTAATAATAATCCTTACGAAAACAATAGGGCTCTGCGCCCTTTCAGGGCTTGGGCCCTAATAATCCTTACGAAAACAATAGGGCCTTCACCCTTTCAGGGCTTGGGCCCTAATAAACAATAATCCTACCGAAAACAATAGGGCCTTCGCCCTTTCAGGGCTTGGGCCCTAATAATCCTACCGAAAACAATAGGGCTCTGCGCCCTTTCAGGGCTTGGGCCCTAATAATAATAATCCTAACGAAAACAATAGGGCCTTTGCCCTTTCAGGGCTTGAGCCCTAATAATCCTACCGAAAACAATAGGGCCTTCGCCCTTTCAGGGCTTGGGCCCTAATAAATTAAAGCTGCAAGCAGCGATGAAAAGGTCCCTCGCACCCGTGCCGCCGCCACCCGGCGCCTTTAGGAAAACAGAGCACAGTGGGCAGTATGTAAATATAGGAGGACTATGTCAAAGTAATTTGTATTTGCCACACTTCCTTGTCAAAGTAATTTGTATTTGCCACACTTCCTTCTACCAGCAGGTGGCGCTATTGCTATAACCAAATATGAGCATGGTCATGTGTTCAGGACAGGACTCTTATCAAACATGTGAAGTTTGGGGCAGATTGGACATCGTATGCCTGAGTTACTGCAGGCTGTCTGTGGTTGCCTAGCAACATCGGAACTGCAAGCAATATTGACAGAGAACTTCAATAGGTTCCAATGGGTGGAGCTACCATGAATATTCACGAGACCATAGCGTGGGCGGGGCGACAAATACAAGCGAGTGGAACAGAAATGATTAGCGTGAGCGCCTCAGATCGCGTTTTGTCCTAAACTACTCCTAACTGTTCGTTTCTCACGAATGACTGAGATTAAGCTTTTTAAATGTCTATTATTGCATGTTTAAATAAATATTTACAAATATATTCTTGTGTTTTGATTCTGTCTCCCAAAGTTGTCTGTAGGCTATTATTGAAATAGCTTTTATATTATAGGATGATAGCTCAAGACAACATAGGCTACTTGGAGTTGCATGTTGTTGCATGCTTTGAATGTTGCTTTACACTCAACTGAAAATCTTTTTGATACACAACTGTCAAAGGTTATCATAAATGTTAAGCTTATTCAGTTGCTTTAACAGTTGTTTTCTCTAGCAATGCTTTAGAACGTTGGTCAAATTAAGTGATAATTATTTCAATTGTTTTGATGTAGCCTATACATAGCATACTATAGACCCCTTCAATGTTTGTAAACATCGAACGCCTAGGTTGGGTGCGCGCGCAGCATGGGGTCAGAAAAATGGTGCGGCTAATAGACCGGCATATTGTGTCAAGGGTATGCACTGTCTTTGCCATCACAGGAACGGGAACAGAACCATAATAAACTTGTTTTAGCTAATGGCGATTGTCTGCCTGATTAGAGTCCTGCACGGGTTCGGACGGGTGACCCGCAAATTTTGCTCAAACCTTGTGAAAAATATCCAACTGTGTCGGGTCGGACCATAGACTGTAAAAAAATAGGGTCGGACACGGGGGAAATACGGGTCTAAACACGGGTTTAAAACAATCACATGCAAACGTAAAAATATATTCATATTTTTAGGAACACGTCTACAAAAATATGCCTGTATTTCAAGTTGATAAAATAATTTAAAATCCACATCAGTTTATTTGCCCACGCACCACGCGCCACGCCCTCCCAGGATCTTTCACTTTTAAAAATGCATCATAACCGCGCGCGCGCGACCTGCTTGCAGTCGTCGAGATGGATGCTGAGGAGTTAAAGAGAAGAATAGCTAGTGGAGATTGTAAAGTTGTCGACAGTCATCAAAAATCAAGTCCAGTGTATGGGAGAAATTTGGAGTTATCTGAAGAAAATATTGTGAACGGCTTATTTGCTGCATAGCCGCAAATGTGGAACTTCATCGCCGAGGAACCACGCAGATAAGTGTGGTAACAAACCAAGCAGTTCTGTCGAACAGTACTTTTTCAAATTTAACACTGTTAAGTATGTGTATTTTTTTATATAATAAACGGGCAGACAGGGACAATGCTACGATCAAAGATGCTCGTGTTTGTAGTGTTATTGTGTTATATGACAGTTCTCTTACGAGAGGTTCTCTCGTACTGCGTAATATCTTACGCTAGGGGGAAAACCTCTTTTCCACGAGATACTGAAGCCAAAAAATTATCCTTAATTTTGCAATAATGTAAAACGCATTGCAGCAGCATGCAGACATGGGCGAGACAGCTCGCGCGCCCATTGGCTGCTCTGCGGCAACTGCACCAGCCTATCGAGAGAGGCCCCTCATGACGTCAGAACCAATGAGGGCGCTTCGCGCCCAATACGTCATGTCCCGCCAAAAGAGGGTGGGGCCCGGCTATAAATATAGCCTCGAGAGGCTGATTTGACCAATTTTTCATCTCTTCAGCGAAGCTCACGCATCGCTGGATCCCGAGAGGAAGAAGCCGCGCCGTCTGATAGAAGCACTCAGCGGGATTAGTGCTGCATCTGAAGCTGCTGGTCGACATCTCGCCGCCTTCAGTCGCCGTTCCTGCTCACGCTTTCTGGCGTACATATCCTTTTCTCTGCTACTGTGTTTTGTGTATGTGTGTGTTCGCCGCCGCGACACACACTCTCATTGCACTAAAAGAGCCGGGCGTCTTTTTCAAGACACCCCTTTTCCTGGTAAGGATCACGCAGCTCTCGCGCTCGCTGACGGCGCTACCCTCAGCGAGCTAATGCCTACGGTGACTCTGAGGATTCGCCTGGCATCCTTCTCCAAGACTGCACCTCCGCCCGCCGCGGTACCGCGCTGTAAAAAGCGCCGTACTCAACGGGTCCCGGAACCTCCCCCAGCCCGCAAAGCTCGCCGGTGCGCCCGCCTGCTTCACCTGCTTCGCTGAGTCTCTTCCTGATGGACAGCGGCCGCCGCGTGCCGCCACTTCCGTCGTGGATGTAGACCAAGAAGCTGCGTCTGGGGGGGATGATATCTGCTCTCCCTCTGTTCGAGCCGCGCAAACTGCGCCGTTCACAGGGGATGTCAGGAGCGGAAGGTCACGGGGCTAGTTTTGTCTCTCCCTCTGTTCGAGCCGCGCAAACTGCGCCGTTCACAAGGGAGACCGGAAGCGGACGGTCACGGGGTTAGTTTTTTCTTTACGTTATAAGAAAAGCTACCCCACCCTAGTTGCGCCCCATTCACCGGCGAAATGAGAAAAGAGTGTTTTTTGTCCCGCCGAGGCTGGACTTAACCTCTATTTTTCATATATGCTCGTGTTAACTGGAAGCTTATGTGTTCCCCCCCTGTGGCTCAGCGGTGGAATCTAAGGCTTTCGCATGAGAGACCCGTGTTCGAATCCCGGGTATACCGGCACACAAAATTATGCCGTCAATGCTTCGCTCTGTCAGTTCCCTTAAAGCTCCAATATGTAGGAATTTTGTAATAAAATTTCCGAAAATAACTTGCACAGTGTGATATATTTCCTCCAGTTGTGTACTTACAATATTTCAAAAGTCTCCAAAGATTTTTTATTTCAGAGAAATTCCGATTTTAAATAACTGGCCGTCCCGGAAAAGAAACGTCGCCTCTCAGTGACGCAATGTCCTTGTTTTCCGGTGTGGACCATGTGATCGGATATTCCACCACACCGGATTTTTTTTATTTTTTTTACAACAACTTTATTGAGTTTTTTTTCTTATCACAATAAACAATAACGACGTCTGACAAATAAGAAAAATAAATCAAATAAAAAATATGACCCACCACACCGGAATATCACATGGTCAAATGCGGAAGTGGTGGTTATAGCGTTATAGCCATAGACTGTATGGTTATAGCTGTTATGGATCACGATTACTCTTTGGCGAGTATTGAAGTGCCAACAAAACGAAAGCGTCCATATTCTGATACACGCAGACTGTGTGACAAACGAAGGAATAAAACCTGGATAAATATCGGCCAGGCGTTTTCGAGATGGAGAGAGCTGCGCGACTATCTTGGACTTGACAGACAGAGACTCGGCTCTCGCGAGTGTATTGATAGACAGGTAAGTTAAGACATGCAACTGTCAATAATAGCACTTATAAACAAAGTTATATTGCTCTTTGTACTTCGGTAAGGCTTTTTATCACGTGTGGTGATCGAGATTATGGCAGTACAATTAAATACAATCGGATATGTGTTGTTAAAAAAATATATTTAGTCATTACTTGCAAATGTTCGTTCAAATTTACTTTTAGATATTGGTTTGAACACGTTAAACAACACGGCATTAACCATAAAAACGTAAAACTGCACAACATTAACCCAACAAATCATTTGACAAATAGCTGTAAGTTGTAACGGGATAATAGCCTATAGCATAACATTTCACATTCCTTGCAGTTCATTAATTATGATAACATAAAATAATACGATCAGACATACAGGTAATACAAAAACGAATAAATTACCTCATCCGTGATCATGATTCATTAATTCCATTTAGATACATCGCTAGATGGTGAAAACGCATTAAAAACGACATCTCCCATCGTCACCTCCTTCATAGCGTCATCAAGCTTTGCCTTTGTTATTGTTGGAAACTGCGCCCTCTTGTGGTAAAAAAAAATCACATACTGGAGCTTTAAAAGGCGACTGCAGATGTGTATTTTGCAGCCAACGAGCACGTTGTACAACCCGCTCGCCTGCACCCAGACACCGTTTCTATGGTTCGCGTGCGTCGCTGGCGAAATGAGAAAAGAGAGTGCTTTTAGTCCCGCTGAGGCCGGACCAGTCTTCATTTCTCATTCCCCTCTGAAGTTCAGGCGACTGGAAATATCAATATTGCAGCAAACGAGCCTGTTATAAATACACGCACGCCTGCAAACAAACGCCGAAGCATACATGTTGACGCTATCTTATATGCTCGTGCTAACTGAAAGCTTATGGATTCCCCCCTGTGGCTCAGTGGTGGAATCTTAGGCTTTCGCACGAGAGACCCGTGTTCGAATCCCGGGTTTACTGGCATAAAATTATGCTGTCAATGCTTTCGTTCTGTCAGTTCCCTTAAAGGCGACTGCAGATGTGTATTTTGCAGCCAACGAGCGCGTTGTACAACCCGCTCGCCTGCGCCCAAACACTGTTTCTATGGCAACACAAAGTATTCCTAGCCGCTGCGGTCGGACTCCCACCAAAACTTCTCGCTCGCTCAGTTCCAGTAATTGCGACTGTTCCAGCGTATTCTGCAGTAAACAAGTCGGCAACACGCTTGCCTGCACACAAACGCCGTTTTTACGGCGACCCAGATAAATCCCATAAAGAGTGTATTTTCTGGTATTCCGGCCACGGCTGATGGTTGTATGAGTGTAGTAAAAATGCCCACTGCCCAGTGCCCATTCCTACACACAAACACGGCCCGCCACACAAGGCCCGCACAAATAAAATCGACTCATGTCGATTGTGCACCAAATGTAGTGATTGTGCCCACGTCCCAGTGCCCGCAAACACTACACACTACATGTCTCACGGTTTCTGTAAAAACGAAACCAACGCACATACAGTCTGCACAAACAGACGGTGTTCTCAGCGTTTTGCATGGGCCCGATGTCCCGCGCCCTCATTCGCTCACAGACATAATAAACCCCACGGGGTTCGCCCCCCTTGCTCTCTCTCAGCACACCGCTGTAGGAGAACTGAGCGCGGGCAGGCTGCCCGCTGTGATCAGCGCGCCCCCAGTCTCACACGCTGCAAGCGCGGCGCTCATGTTACAGCACACCGATGCTCTCCGCTCGCCACTAGGTCGCGACCAGAGCCCAGATATCATTCTACCCCTAGCCACTCACGCGAAAGCGTGGGCAGAGCTTCCCGGGGTATCAGAGTGGGTGCTGAACATTATAGAAAGAGGCTATTCGCTACAGTTCGGTCGACGCCCGCAACGCCAAGCGGCGCGAATCGAAACTACGGTGAAAAAGGAAGTAGCACACCTACTTCGAGCCGAAATAGTGAAGTTACTGAGAAAAGGGGCTATAGAACCCTTATCACAAGCTCAGAGCGAAGGGGGCATGTACAGCAGATATTTTCTGGTACCTCCTGAGACCTCCGGTCTCTTGCGCCTCAAGGTCGATCAGAAATGCATCGCAGCTCTGAAACCTTGGACAGTGACCGATTGGTACCAGTCAGGTGTAAGCCTGGGGACTTCCTCGAGTGTGAAGGTGGTGTCTACGGACGCCTCAACCTCGGGATGGGGAGCGCTGCTAGAGGGCAGACCGCTCTTCGGCCAGTGGTCAGAACGGGAGAAGCTTCTACACATAAACTGCCTGGAAATGATGGCAGTCGACAACGCGCTGAGGCGCTTTTGTCCCCATATAATAGGACACCACGTCCTGGTCCGTTCGGACAACATGTCAGTGGTGGCTTATATAAATCACCAAGGAGGTATCAGATCCAGAACCCTTCACAGGCTGACGGAACGCCTCCTGGTCTGGGCTCAGCACAATCTGCGCTCGCTCAGAGCAGCGCATGTGCCCGGCCACCTGAATGTGGGACCAGACAGACTGTCCAGGAACAATCTTCCGGCAGGAGAATGGTCTTTACACCCGCAGACAGTCAAACTGCTGTGGAGGACATTTGGCAGAGCGAAAATAGACCTATTTGCGTCTCAAGAGAACGCTCACTGTCAGGAATTTTTCTCCAAGAGCAGGGATGCGCTGGCCCACGTCTGGCCCCGCTGCCCGCTCTATGCGTTTCCCCCTGTCACGCTTCTACCCCAGGTGTTAGAGCGAATCAGGGAAAACGGATGCCCAGTGCTACTCGTCGCCCCATTATGGACGAACCAAGCCTGGTTTCCAGTCCTGATGCAGCTGACGAGTACCGCCCCGTGGCCGATACCGGTGAGGAGGGATCTTCTCTCGCAGGCAAACGGCTCGATCTGGCATCCTTGCCCGGAGCTTTGGTCCCTACACGTGTGGGCCATCAACGTGTACCCGTTAACCTCCCAGTGGGAGTGTTAAACACGATCACGCAGGCTAGAGCTCCATCTACGAGACGGCTCTATTCCTCAAAATGGTCTGTGTTCACTAGCTGGTGTACAGCGCGTGGCACTTCACCCTCACACTGTGGGGTGTCGGAGGTTCTTTCCTTTTTTACAAGAGCTTCTGGATAATGGCAGAGCCCCATCCATGCTCAAAGTTTATGTGGCGGCCATAGCAGCGTTCACTGAACCAACGCTTGGCCAGTCATTAGGAAGGAACGATCTGGTCATTCGCTTCCTTAGAGGAGCTAAGAGGCTGAATCCTCCCAGACCTCCCTCGGTTCCCGTTTGGGACCTTTCCACGGTTCTGGAAGCCATGAAAGGTGCCCCATTCGAGCCAATACAATCAATAGACCTAAAACACTTGTCTCTCAAAACAGTGTTTCTTCTGGCTCTCGCTTCAGTGAAGCGCATAGGGGACTTGCAAGCGCTCTCAGTGAGCGCGACGTGTATGGAGTTTGGACCTAATGACTCGAGAGTCATACTCAAACCAAAGCACGGATATCTCCCTGTCGGCCCTGCCGGTATCTGAAGAGGAAGGGGACGCAGGCTTCCTTTGCCCGGTCAGGGCGTTAAGAGCCTATGTGTCTCGTTCATCCGTTTTCAGACAGACGGAGCAGCTCTTTGTTTTGTTCAGCGGACGTTCTAAGGGACTAGCCGCGTCAAAACAGAGTTTATCCAGATGGATAGTCAATGCTATAGCGCTAGCTTATACATCTAAGGGCCTGCAATGCCCGTTAGGTGTCAAAGCGCACTCCACGAGAGGCATGGCCTCGTCGTGGGCTTGGTCTAGTGGGATTGCCTTGCAAGATATCTGTATGGCGGCAGGCTGGGCCTCCCCGTCTACATTTATAAGGTTTTATAACCTCAAGGTTCCCGCTTTACAAGCTAAGTTGCTCTCGGTCTAAATTTTCAGTATTGCCTGCCCGATGCTATCGGCTCAGGATGCTGAAACTGCTAGAGCGTCGATCACTGATCGTCTGTATACTTCTGTGGGCAGTGCGTAAGTCCCCCATATTTATCAGTCCAGGCCGAGTTCGCCCTGGCTGTGTGGAACACTTGATATAATCTGCTCTTATTAGAGCTCTATATTACAGGAATGATGCTATTCTAGCCCCTCTTCCCGGATTCTCTGTGAGTCCCGTGTGATTAGGCACTGTATGAGCCCCGGGCACCTGCCCTTGGGACTTTAGTGTTGTATCTCAAGCACGCACGGCGTTTTACACTGTGTTCCCCTAGCGTAAGATATTACGCAGTACGAGAGAACCTCTCGTAAGAGAACGTACTCGGTTACTAACGTAACCTCGGTTCTCTCTAGAGAGGGAACGAGTACTGCGTATCTTGCCGTGCATGCATCACGCTCTGGTTCGCTTCGGCGATGAAAAACTGGTCAAACCAGCCTCTCGAGGCTATATTTATAGCCGGGCCCCACCCTCTTTTGGCGGGACATGACGTATTGGGTGCGAAGCGCCCTCATTGGTTCTGACGTCATGAGGGTCCTCTCTCGATAGGCTGGTGCAGTTGCCGCAGAGCAGCCAATGGGAGCGCGAGCTGTCTCGCCCATGTCTGCATGCTGCTGCAATGCGTTTTACATTATTGCAAAATTAAGGATAATTTTTTGGCTTCAGTATCTCGTGGAAAAGAGGTTTTCCCCCTAGCGTAAGATATTACGCAGTACTCGTTCCCTCTCTAGAGAGAACCGAGGTTACGTTAGTAACCGAGTACGTTATTGTGACAACAACGGTAGAGTTAAGCCCTGGTAAGTAAACAAATGTTTCCTGTAAACTGTAGACTGGTTTAGGTTAGGTTTAGTTAGGTGAAGTTCGATATCTGGCATTAATTGTGACCTGTGTCATGCTACTTAGCAGATAGCAGTAGCCTATCTATCTGAACCATAGACTGTAAAAAAAAAAAAAATAGATCTGAACAGATGTCGTCTATTTTTTTTTTTTTAAACGGATGAGATTCTGCAGGAATCCTGAAAAACTTGACTCCACAACTGGTGTGATTTTCACAGTCCACGACGCAACAAGTAGGCATTTTTTCTTGACGAGAAATTCTCTGGTTAACACACAATTCAATGGGATGGAATGAACTTTCTGACCCCGACATGCGCACTGCGAACTTAGAATTTTCCTGTGACGTCAACCGTGAAGGGGTCTATACATTTGTGCAATTTGTAGTTTTGAATGTACCATTCCAAAGGTAAGTGCACTTAATTGTAATAAAACAGAGACAAAACTCTAGCAAATTGATTCATTTAATTTTGTTTTTTATTTGGCACTGCCAAATTTCAAATTTTCTTTCATTGATATACAAAATTAAGGGTGTTTGCATCTAGGGCAAATAAAAACCTCACTGTATAATATAGTATAAGACCTCTAGCATAAGAGTGCTAGAGCTTTAGATGCTTTGGATGCGCCTAGCATAATGAACCCTTTACATGATTCGGTTCCAGCTGAATTAGTGCCTGTGCAGCCAGGCAAATGGGTGACAGTGAGGGATCGCTCTAGTCGCGGATCAAAAAACCACTCTTCCGTTCCGATTACCATAACAAATCGATTTGCCCCGCTCAGTGAAACACCCACTGAGAGTTCTGTTGATTGTGCCCTAGTTATTGGCGATTCTATTACACGGAACGTGAAAATAGAGACACCAGCCACCATAGTCACATGTTTGCCGGGAGCCAGAGCGCCTGACATCAAAGCAAATTTAAAAATGCTGGCAAATGCTAATCGTAAATTCTCTAAGATTATTATTCACGTCGGCACAAATGATGTTCGACTCCGCCAGTCGGAGATCACCAAAATTAATATTAAAGAGGTGTGTGAACTCGCAAGTACGATGTCAAGCACTGTAATTTGCTCTGGCCCCCTTCCTGTTCGCAGGAGTGATGAGATAGTTAGTAGATTGTGTTCTCTTAACGGTTGGCTGTCTAAGTGGTGTTCGCTTAATAATAATATAGAATTTATAGACAATTGGAAAAGTTTTTGGGGCAAACCTGACCTGTTGAAAAGAGATGGTATTAGAGATGCACCGATTACAATTTTCTGGGCCGATTCCGATTTCCGATTTTTCATTAAGTTTGACCTGCCGATACCGATTTTAGCCGATTCCGATTTCATTTTTTCTAACCACTTTACAGCACACACAAATATTTATTTTATATCTTTTCTGTAATAGAACATTTTACAATTTGCATAGTTCACACACATCTAAAGTGCAGTGTTATGGAAGAACCATTTCCTTTTCACATTCAATATCCAATAATTTTTTTTATATATGTATTTAGCAAACTAAACGTCTGTATGAAAACAGGGAATGACAATAAAATAATATATAAATAAAAAATAAAATAAATATAGCCTTGCTGTATAAAGATATTTCTCAAAGCACACACACACACAGGCCTATTGCAATCACTTGTACAAACTGAATAATAAAAAAAGTTTAAATGGGTAAGTTACATTTTCTATAAATATTAGTCTTCGTTTTCTTTTCTGACATAGCCTACTCCAGTTCTTGTTAAAACACGCAAATTCTGTGCATTTTGGGCACTTTTTTTGTGAAACCCTATTTAGGCTATTTTGTCCATCAAAAGTGTACTTTCCCTTTAATTGAGCGCGAGCAGTGCAGCAAATAGACTCGGCGCCGAAACACGCGCTTCACTGTTCGCGACGCTCCTGCTTGACGCTCACGCGCTGCTCCTGCTCCCGTTGTGAATGCACTCATTGATTAACATGCACGCCGGAAAAAAATACGCGCTTGCTGTCTGAACAGACGTAATTCACGAGGTTTTCTACATGTGTGTTCCGTGTGCACGTGTGATGCTGATGTTGCGCGATGTTAATCATGCGGCGCCCGAGTGCATTTGACCGGCATAAAATCGACATTTGTTAGACTGACCGGCCGGTCGCCGGTCACGGCCGATCACGTGAAAATCGGCCAATTCCGGTCACCAGCCGATCAATCGGTGCATCTCTAGATGGTATTCATCCCTCCTGGGATGGTGCTGCTCTTCTCTCTAGTAATATGGCACATAGTCTTAGAGCTCAAACATGACAATCTGGGGCTCAGGTCAGGAAGCAGACAGACTGGCTAAACCGACCGTCTTCTAGCGGCCTCGCATCACCCAGGTCAGATAAATCCCATCACATAGAGCCTCTTTCACCTAGCTATCATCATATAGAGACTGTGTCTGTCCCCGAATTTGGAAATCCAAAAACCGTTTAAACCCATCTAAGGTTAAAAATTTAATTGATGTTCAACAAATAAAAAACAGCTATAATACAGATGAGCAAATGCTAAAGCTTGGGTTGCTGAATATTCGATTGCTTACTTCAAAAGCACTCATTGTTAATGATATGATTTCAGATAATAACCTAGATGTGCTGTGTTTGACAGAAACCTGGCTAAAACCAAACGATTACATTACTTTAAATGAGTCCACCCCGCATGATTACTGTTATAAACATGAGCCTCGTCTGAAACGCAAAGGGGGAGGAGTTGCTGTAATTTATAGTAATATTTTCAAAACCACTAAGAAATCAAGTTTTAAATATAATTCTTTTGAAGTGTTAGTACTTAATGTAAAAACATATAGTATAAATGATAAATCACGTTTGAGATTTGTGCTGGCTACTGTATACAGGCCACCAGGGCACCATAAAGATTTTATCAAAGAATTTGCGGACTTTCTATCAGAATTAATATTGACTGCAGATAAAGTACTAATTGTTGGTGATTTTAATATACACATAGATAATGAAAAAGATGCGTTGGGTTTGGCATTTAAAGACATTGTAAACTCTATTGGAGTTAGACAACACGTGTCAGGACCTACTCATTGTCGTAATCATACTCTAGATCTAATATTATCACATGGAATAGATGCTGATGCCGTTGAAATTCTGCAGCAGAGCGATGACATCTCAGATCATTATCTAGTCTCGTGTAAACTTCATTTAGCCAAGGCTGCAAAGCCGACTCCGTGTTTCAAATATGTTAGACCTATCACTTCTGCCACTAAAGATTGCTTTATTAATAATCTTCCTAATCAGTTTCATCATCTCAGCATCCCGGATAGCTTAGATGAACTTGATATTGCAACAGAAACTTTTAACTCTCTCTTTTCCAGCACTTTAGACACAGTTGCTCCGTTGCGCTTAAAGAAGATTAAAGAAAATAGTCCAACGCCGTGGTACTACGAGCACACTCGGGCCCTTAAGAGAGCAGCCAGAAAAATGGAGCGCAACTAGAAGAAAACAAAACTAGAGGTATTTCGCATTTCATGGAAAGAGAGCTCGATTGCTTACAGAGAGGCCTTAAAAGCTGCTAGATCTGCTTATTTTTCAAACCTATTAGAAGAAAATAAAAATAATCCTTGGTATTTATTTGAAACGGTGGCTAAACTAACGAAAAATAAAGCTTCAAGCACCGAAGTTTCCAAGCAGCACAGCAGTAATGACTTTATGAACTTCTTCACTTATAAGATTGATAATATCAGGGAGAAAATTATAACTATGCAACCGTCTACTACAGTATAGCATCAGGCAGTGCATTGTAGTCTCCCTGAGGAAAAATTTGATTCATTCGTTGCTATAGGAGAGGAAGAATTTACTAAACTCGTTAAATCATCTAAATCTACAACATGTATGTTAGACCCTATACCGACTAAGCTACTGAAAGAAATACTTCCAGAGGTCATAGATCCTCTTCTTAATATCATTAATTCATCTTTGTCTCTAGGATACGTACCAAAAACCTTTAAGCTGGCTATGATTAAACCGCTTGTTAAAAAACCGCAACTTGATCCTACAGAATTAGTAAATTACAGGCCGATCTCGAATCTACCTTATCTGTCAAAGATATTAGAAAAAGCAGTGTCTTCACAACTGTGTTCTTTTCTTGAAAGAAATGATATCTGCGAGGATTTCCAGTCCGGATTTAGACCGTACCATAGTACCGAGACAGCTCTCATTAGAGTCACAAATGATTTGCTCTTATCATCGTGGTTGTGTCTCTCTATTAGTGTTACTCGATCTTAGAAATCAGAAAATCAGAAATCAGAATCAGAAATCAGAAAGAGCTTTATTGCCAAGTGTGCTTGCACCCACAAGGAATTTTTCTTGGTACTGAAGCTTCCAGT
This sequence comes from Squalius cephalus, assembly GCF_949319135.1. Lineage (NCBI taxonomy): Eukaryota > Metazoa > Chordata > Actinopteri > Cypriniformes > Leuciscidae > Squalius > Squalius cephalus. Next base: position 13,184,692 of record NC_137126.1, read on the forward strand.
GCACATATACAAATACAAATACAACAAGAAACATAGTAATACAAATTCTAAGAATAAAAATATATAATAAATAAATAAAAATAGTATAAAAGTAAAAAAGTAGGGTCACAGTTGGGTTTAGTCCGAATAAACATTTACAGATTATGAACATATTTACAGTATTTTGAGTAGTATGAATAATATAAATATAAATATCACCTGAGTTAGAGAATATTGCACTAGACAGTGGGAGTCTAGCGCATGTTACAGATTTCTAAACATATTTACAGTATTTTGAGTAGTATGAATAATATAGATATAAATATCACCTGAGTTAGAGAATATTGCACTAGACAGTGGGAGTATTGCACTTACAGGCATATGCCTTGGGGGCATGTTAAGTGTTCAGAAGGGAAATGGCCTGTGGAAAGAAACTGTTCCTGTGCCTGGATGTTCTTGTGGCCAGTGATCTGTGTCGCCGTCCTGACGGTAACAGTTCAAACAGGTGGTGTCCAGGGTGAGTGGAGTCTGTGATGATTTTACCTGCTCTCTTCCTCACTCTGGAAGAGTACAGGTCCTGGAGGGTTGGCAGGGGGGCACCAATAATCCTCTCTGCAGTCCGGACTGTCCGTTGTAGTCTCCTGATGTCCGATTTGGTAGCTGAACCAAACCAGACAGTGATGGAAGTGCTTAAAACAGACTCAATGACGGCTGAGTAGAACTGGATCAGCAGCTCCTGTGGCAGATTGAACTTCTTCAGCTGGCGAAGGAAGTACAGTCTCTGCTGGGCCTTTTTCACAATGGAGTCAATGTGATTTGCCCACTTCAGGTCCTGAGAGATGGTAGAGCCCAGGAACCTGAATGACTCCACTGCTTCCACAGTGCTGTTCATGATGGTGAGAGGGGGGAGTGCTGGGGTGTTTCTCCTGAAGTCCACGGTCATCTCCACTGTTTTGAGTGTGTTCAGCTCAAGGTTGTTATAACTGCACCAGACAGCCAGCTGTTCAACCCCCAGTCTGTAAGCAGACTCGTCACCATTTTGGATGAGACCGATGACAGTGGTGTCGTCTGCAAATTTCAGGAGCTTGACAGAGGGGTCTTTAGAAGTGCAGTCATTAGTGTACAGGGAGAAGAGCAGTGGGGAGAGAACGCACCCTTGGGGGGCACCAGTGCTGATGGTGAGGGTCCTGGATGTGAGTTTCCCCAGTCTCACTAGCTGCTGCCGGTCCGTCAGGAAGCTGGAGATCCACTGACAGATTGAGGATGGCATGGAGAGCTGAGTCAGTTTGGCTGTGAGAAGGTCAGGGATGATGGTATTGAAGGCCGAACTGAAGTCCACGAATAAGATCCGTGCATAAGTCCCAGGTCTGTCAAGATGTTGCAGGATATAGTGCAGTCCCATGTTGACTGCATCATCCACAGACCTGTTTGCTCTGTAAGCAAACTGAAAGGGATCCAGCAGGGGTCCAGTGATGTCCTTCAGATAGGCCAACACCAGTCTTTCAAACGACTTCATGACCACAGACGTGAGAGCGACAGGTCTGTAGTCATTAAGTCCAGTGATTTTAGTTTTTTTGGGAACCGGGATGATAGTGGAGCGTTTGAAGCAGCAGGGAACTTCACACTGCTCCAATGATCTGTTGAAGATCTGCGTGAAGACTGGGGCCAGTTGGTCAGCACAGGCTTTTAGACAAGCAGATGAGATGCCGTCTGGGCCTGAAGCTTTCCTAGTCTTCTGTTTTTTGAAGACTCTGCTCACGTCCTCCACGCAGACCTTAAGCTCAGGTTGGATGGCAGAAGGGGGGAGGAGAGGGGTTGCAGGAGGTGATGGTGGATGTGTGAAGTGCACATCAGAGCGGGTGTGAGGTGTGAGTCTGGGCTTCTCAAACCTGCAATAGAATGCATTGAGAGTGTCAGCCAGTTGTTGATTCTCCACAGATGGGGGGGATGGTGATTTGTAGTTGGTGATGTTCCTCAGGCCTCTCCAGACTGATGCCGGGTCGTTGGCTGAAAACTGGTTTTTCAGCTTTTCAGAGTAGCTTTTTTTAGCAACTCTGATCTCCTTTGTCAGTCTGTTTCTGGCCTGGTTGTACAAGATTTTATCCCCACTTCTGTAAGCATCTTCTTTGGCATGACGAAGCTGTTTGAGTTTCCCAGTAAACCATGGTTTATCATTAGTGAATGATAAGAATGTCCTGGTAGGAATGCATGTATCCTCACAGAAACTGATATATGATGTTACAGTATCTGTGAGCTCATCCAGATCGGTGGCTGCAGCTTCAAAAACAGTCCAATCAGTGCAATCGAAGCAGGCCTGTAGATCCTGCTCTGCTTCGTTGGTCCATCTTTTTACAGTCCTTATTACAGGTTTAGCTGATTTCAGTTTCTGCCTGTAGGTCGGTATAAGATGAACCAAACAGTGATCAGAGAGCCCCAAAGCTGCCCGTGGGACGGAGTGATACGCATTCTTTATCGTGGTGTAACAGTGGTCCAATATATTACTCTATATGTCTCTGGTAGGACATGTAACATGCTGTCTGTATTTTGGCAGTTCACGGGAGAGATTTGCTTTGTTAAAATCCCCAAGAATGATTAAAAGAGAGTCTGGGTACCTTTATTCCATTTCAGCTATATGTTCAGCCAGCTGTTGTAGCGCCGCGCTCACACACGCGTCTGGAGGAATGTAAACATTCGCGAGAATGAATGAGGAAAACTCCCGCGGCGAGTAGAAAGGTTTACAGTTTATGAAATGCGCCTCTAAATTAGGAGAGCACATCTTCTTCAGTGTTGTTACATCTGAACACCAACTTTCGTTAATGTAGAAACACAATCCACCACCTCTCGTTTTCCCCGTTAGTTCCGCGATGCGATCCGCTCGGAACAGCTGGAAGCCCGGCAGATGTAGTGCGTTGTCCGGTATGGCTTCACTCAGCCAGGTTTCAGTGAAGCACAGAGCAGCGGAGTTTAAAAAATCCTTGTTAGTGCGGGTGAGGAGAAGAAGTTCGTCCATTTTGTTAGGAAGAGATCGGAGATTCGCAAGATGAATACTGGGTAGTGCAGTGCGGAGGCCGCGCTCGCGGAGTTTAACCAGCGCGCCGGCGCGCTTCCCGCGTTTGCGTCTGACCGCGCGTTTTAACAACACCGCTGCCCCTCCAACGAGAATGTCCAGTAAAACGTCTGAGTTATCAAAATCTGTAAAAAACTTGTCTGGTGTGTGTTTCCTAATGTCCAGAAGTTCGTCTTTGGTGAAACTGATAGGAAAAGAATGACTAAACGCAGAACAAACGAACAAAAACAACACAATGACTGGAGAGCTCCACACCGAGGCAGCCATCCGCGGCGCCATCTTGATCTCCAATGCAGATCTTAGTGCTGCATTTGACACTATCGACCACAACATTCTTTTAAATAGACTCGAAAATTATGCTGGCATTAGTGGAATTGCACTAGCATGGTTTAAATCATACTTATCTGACCATTATCAGTTTGTAGCAGTAAATGAAGAGATGTCTCATCGATCACAATTTCAGTATGGCGTACCACAAGGCTCAGTACTAGGACCGCTGCTGTTCACTCTGTACATGCTACCATTAGGAGATATCATTAGGAAACATGGAATTAGCTTTCATTGTTATACTGACGATACTCAGCTGTATATTTCTTCAAAACCAAACGAAACCTACCAATTCACAAAATTAACGGAATGCATATGTGGCCGTTCAAACGTTATGTCAGGAAATAAGACAAAGCCATAACATCTAAAGAAAACGGGTTCTTTTATTCCTGACTGAGCCTCAAATGAGACACAGCGTTAATGTATATTTTTGTTCAAGAGAAAAGCAGTTTTAGAAAAACATTCCAATTAATAAGTAAAATTGGCATAACAAAATAAACTATCAAACTGACTCCAATAAGTGCAGAAAACAAAGTAATAAGAGTCTTACAAAACAAAACAAATAAAAAGGAGGTTTTCACATTGATAATCTCAGAAACAAATAAAATGAGTGCCAAAAACAACGGTAGTGGCCTGTATGTGCCTAATGAAAGAAATAAAACAGCATACATGAGAAATCTGCACATTTCACCACATTAATACTTTACAATACACAGTTTGACCCCTTCTGTTCAAGTCAAACAGTAACTACACAATAAAAATAGTATACACTTGAACAAAGGTACAAATATTCTTTATAACTTATACATAAACACTTTAGGAGAATAAAATGATCAAAACTCACTCTTATTGAGACTTTGAAGCACACAGAAAAAGCTCACGTGGCAGCTGGTGCACGTGCAATATCACGCGTGGCTGTTCTCCCCTCTAACACGGCATAAAGAACAATAATTACTCAAAGTTGCATTAATATATGAAATAAACCGTGTTATTTAACCTTTCAACAACTTTTTATAACATATCACAGAGTAACTCACGCTCAATCTTCCCCAACGTCTCTGTATTTCCTTTCCCCACGGAAGATCTCACACGTGCAGGAACACCACACTCGTACGAGCAGCGAAATCAACCATACACTCGACAATATCACACGGCTGTTATCACCACAGATTCACAAGTCAATATCAAACTGGAAATGTTCTCTCTTTAACAGTTTAATCAACTACTTTTCCCTCTGTGTGACTCTGAGTCTCAAACTGCGCTCTCTTTCAGTCTGACGCGCTCTCTATCTCATCTGCGCATGCACACACTCTTAAAGGGGACAGCGCGCGGCTGAGTCAAAGCAAACATAAGGGCAAATCACCAGAGGAATTAATCAAATATCAGGCTATTCCTGCCCCGGTTACACTCTCCCCTGCCTACAGTCAACGTCCTCGATGACTACAAACATGCTTTAATCATCCACTACTCCTTGTAGTTTTCCAGATGTATACAAAACTATTCCAGCTAACACTTGGGAAAGAGCATCGGGACTGAAAGACACAGAATTGCAAGCCGATTTAGGCAACCTGTTTGGATTGCTATGAACCCCAGCAGTAGACCGCTGGGTCCTGCGTGGTGAAGGACAGGGTACATCCACCTGGGCACTCTCTACCCTGGGCTTTCTGGGAACAGGAACTGGCCTAATCACCACCACATCCAATGCTGAATCCTTTCTTTCTGTTTTGGGCTGAGGGAACTGTCTTACTATACTCGCCTCATCATCTACTTGCACTCCATCATTGCCCTCCACTTCTCTTATTTCAGCATCATCCTCTGGCTGCACCACTGGCTGCTGCAACCTCCCAAGCACTTCGTCCACTGGATCCTCCTTAGTCCATCTGGTTTCCTCCACCAGCACACATTCTGCATCCAGTGTAGGCATCCCTTCTACCAACTCCGAGGTAGGAACTTTTACAGGTGTCACTCTTTTCCTAGGCATCGGCACTGGGACTGGTCTTGGACAGGGCCTGATGTCTGACCTATGCACTCTTTTTGCAGGACCACCTCCCACCGGTTCCACGGTGTAGGTTGTTCCATGCACCTCAACTACCGTATACACCGTGGGAGCCCAGGCATCCTGGATCTTGTTCCTTCCTGGAGGACGATATCGTAAATACACCTGCTGACCCACTGCTACCTCTGGACAATACACCACATTCTCACGCTTGGCAACACGGTCCGCTGCCTTTCTTTCAGCATACTCTCGTGCTCTGGAGTGTGCATCCTGAAGCCGTTCCTTATGGACAGACAACCAGGTAGGCTCTATCTCCCCTCCTGTCTCCTGACCCAGCAAGGCATCTACTGGTAAGTGTGGCTGCATTCCAAACAGCATGTAGTATGGAGAGTAACCGGTGGAAGAATGGGGAGTCACATTGTAGGCGTACACCAGCTCAGGTAAGTACTCTGGCCATCTCCGTTTCTTCTCAGGTGGTAATGAACGCAAGAGATCGTGCAGAGTGCGGTTAAATCTCTCACACTGCGCATTTCCCTGGGGGTGATGTGGCGTAGTGCGGGATTTTCTTACCCCGTACAGCTTACAGAGTTCTGCAATAACGGCACTCTCAAAGTTCCTCCCCTGGTCTGAGTGAAGACGCTGTGGCACACCATACTTAAGGAACCATTCCTTCAGAAGGACCTTAGCTGTAGTGTCTGCCCTCTGATTGCGGGTGGGGAACGCCTGGCTGAACTTAGTAAATACATCGGTTACAACTAAGACATTCTCCCGCCCATCCGATGCCGGCTCTAGTGTGGTGAAATCCATCGCAACCACCTCTAATGGATGTGACGCCAAGAACGGGGCCCAAGGTGCTTGTATCTTCGGCTGCGGCATTTTGGCTAACACGCATCGCTGGCACTCCTTCACCCACTTATCCACAGCATCACTCATCCCAACCCAATAACAACGCTGCTTGAGCAGGCCCAGCGTCCTCTCAATGCCCTGATGCCCCATCTGGTCATGGACACTTTGCAACACCAGCTTGACCAGACATGCAGGGAGCAGCAACTGTCGGCATTCCCCATTGAACACATCGTCAATGACTCTAAACAACAGCCCCTCTCTCTCTTGGATTCTATCCCACTGCTTAAACAACAAGAGCACAGATCGGGACATGCCTCTTCTCTCATGGTTTGTGGGTTTCCTCTTCTTGTCCCAAAAACACTTAAGCGTGCTGATGGTCGGATCTTCCTCTTGGAACTGACGGAGCTCATCTTTCGTGTATCCAGGTAGCGTTGGGGTATTCTCCAGGAGTTGTCCCTCTTCATTCCCTGGATCAACCATGGCTGATTGTAGCTGTATTGTCCCTCCATTTCTAGGCCCTTCCATTAGCCCTGACAGATCAGCCTCCACTGCCGTCCCGGTGCGGAGCCCGCTGCAAATAGCCACACAGCCGTCGTATTCCGAATCTTCAGTTACCACCTCCATTCCTTCTAGCCCTGGTCTTCTAGAGAGAGCATCGGCTGCAGTGTTACATCGACCAGGACGGTACTGCACGTCAAAATCGAAGACTGCAAGCTGTGCAACCCACCTCTGTTCAATTGCACCCAGCTTGGCCGTGTTGAGATGGCACAGAGGGTTATTATCTGTTAAGACAGTAAACTTTGATCCCAGCAGGTAACTCCTGAACTTCTCCCCCACTGCCCACTTGAGTGCCAGGAGCTCCAGCTTCATACTGCTGTAGTTCCTGTCATTTCGCTCTGCACCCCTCAACCTCCGACTTGCATAAGCTATCACAGTTTTCCTTCCCCCTTGCTGCTGGTATAGCACAGCGCCTAATCCCAGGTTACTGGCGTCAGTCTCCAGCACAAACGGTAGGGTGAAGTCCGCATAGCCCAGCGTTGGCGCACAGGTAAGCTTCTCCTTAAGGTGCTCAAAGGCCTGTTGGCATTCTGTTGTCCAGGAGCCCTTGAACAACTTATTGGCCTGAACCACACTCCCCTGGCGAACACAAGTGTTAACCACATCATGAAGCGGACCCGCCACTCTAGAGAAACCCTCAATGAATCTTCGATAGTAACTACAGAACCCTAAAAAGGATCGCAGCTCCTTTAGAGTGTTAGGGATCGGCCACTGCTTCACTGCACTCACTTTGTCTGGGTCTGTAGACACCCCCTGCGCTGATACAACATGCCCCAGGAACTTTACCTCGGACTGCAGAAAATGGCACTTTTCCACCTTTACCTTTAGACCAGCCTCCCTCAACCTTTTTAGCACAGTCTCGAGCCTCACCAAGTGTCCCTCAAATGTACTTGAATAGATAAGCAAATCATCCAAGTATACAAGTACCATTTGAAAGACCAGATCACTCATTATGCTTTGCATGAGGCGCTGGAATGTCGCAGGCGCATTACAGAGTCCAAACGGCATCCGCTGGTACTCATACAGCCCAAATGGTGTAATGAAGGCTGTTTTGTTCTGGTCCTTCTCATGAACTGCCACCTGATGATAGCCACTCGCAAGATCAATAGATGAGAACACCTTGGCCTTGCTCAAAGCATCCAGACTCTCGTCAATTCGTGGCAATGGGAATGCGTCACGTCTAGTTTTAGAGTTCAGCTTCCTGTAATCCACGCATAGTCGGAGACTCCCATCAGACTTACGAACTAACACCACCGGAGAAGCGTACGAACTGGAGCTTTCTCGGATGACACCCTTCTTGAGTAATCCGGAGATATGGTCCTTTACCTCCTCAAATTGGTTCGGGGGTATTCGTCGGTATGGCTGTGAGACAGGGAGGTCATCTTTCAGGGGAATCTCATGTTTTACCAGGTCAGCATAACCAAGGTCTTCGTCACAGGTGGCGAATACATCCAAGTACTTCATCAAGAGTGCCTTCAGCCCTGCCTGCTGTGTAGGGGTACCACCTATCTGCACCTTCTCCAATGGACACTGCAGGTCACTCCCAACCCCTGTCATTGATCTCTGGTGGACAGTAACTTCTTCATGATCCGCGGAGATACGCTGGAATGTAACCTCGCAGGAGCTACCCTCAAAGCGGCGACCCTGGGTAAGTATCCCGAGTTTCGACTTAGGCGGCAACCACACATCCTCTGGTGACAAGTTTACTACCTGCACTGGGAACACTCGACTACCAGGTGACACCAAGGTAGGAACCAGGACCAGGCCACCTGGCAATGATGTATTACCTGGTTCAAACAATCCTAAACCCCTATTTCCAATCAGTTCCTTGTGTGTTTTAGCCTGAATTGTAGCAACTGAGCCTGCAGGTACATACAGCTTATGTGTGCCTATTGTCCGAACCATAGAGGTCGCCTCCACTGGGATAGCCTCTTGCACCTTGTTAAAGGCGGCTCTCCAGTCAGCATCCAACGTCCCTTCCAAAGCATTGTCAAACTCGGCCAGAATCAACTGTTTACAGCGTTGCGCTATGTTCATGCCAAGTATGCCTGGGGGCGCTGATTCGGTTGCCCCTTCCTCTTGGTCACGAATCACCAGGAACCCACACCCAGGTATAGTCAAACCCATTACCTGGATATCAAGTTCGACATACCCAAGGTAGGGAAGCGGCAACCTATTGGCCGCGGTGATCTTCAACCACTTGGTCGTACAATGCATGTCTTTATCTTCTCCATGAAGATGCTCTTTAAAGAAGCTCTCTGTCAAAGTACTCACATTGCTGCCAGTGTCCAATAGGCACCGGACAGCTACCCCCCCAATGTGAATTTCGACTTCTGGGCACTTGCCCACTGCACGCTCCAGGAATCGCTCTTTGGTAAGGGTGCCACTGTTTGAGCCATCAGTGCCACCTCTCATTGCTCGGCTCTTCGCAATGGAGGCGCACAGTTTCCCTGAAGACTCTGAGACTCTGGCATAGCTGGCACAGGGTTTTCACGGAAGCGTTGCACAGTGCATTGCCGGGCTATGTGTCCAACTCCCTCGCATCTCAAACAAATGGGTTGGCCATCACGGGTATATTTTGGCTTAAACCTGGCCTTACTAGGTTTCTCACCACTTGGGTCAGACCTCTGGATCGTGAGGTCACGGACAGCATTGGTAAGTTCCCCGATTGCTTTCCCTTGTTGTGTAATTACCTTAATTACTTCCTGCAGGGCTACACTCAAGTCACTTGGTACGGTCGCAGACATTCTCGCATGCTCTACATTTTCCCCCACACCCACTAGATTTCGGTTTCTAGCAAGATTAGCTGCACGGGGTCTCTCTTCCAAACACCACATAAGGGCCTCCTCACGGACTTCAAATAATGTAGCGTGAGGTCGCTCTCTAACCACCTTACGCAGTTCCCTACGGAGAATTGAATCCCTCACCCCCTCTATAAACTGATCTCGCAATGTCAGCTGCATGTTCGGAACAATATGGGGTGACTGCTGGAGTGCAGCATTGAGCAGCAAGGACAGGGCGTGTGAATAATCACGGAAATCTTCACCATCCAATTGTTTCCGTGCATAAAATGCATGTAACAACTGGGGGGTGCTTCGCTTTTCCCTGAAGGCTGCCCTCAAGTAGGAGAACATGTCTTGAGGTAACTTATCCTCCCCTCCCATACACAACCTGACTTCATCTAGAGCGGAACCCCTTAAGTGGGAGAGGATAAAATCCACCTGATCCTCTGTATTTAAACCCCTCACTCTGATTACTCTCTCAAGTTCCTCAATGAACTCATCCACATTTTGGCAATCTTTACCCGGATCCCCACTGAAAGGTACAATTTGTCTCTCTCTTGGGATATACACATAAGATCTAGTAGGTACATTAGTCATGTTAGAAAGCGTTGACATTACTTGATCATGTCTACGTCCCAACTCCAGTATCTGTGACTGTAGCTGCGAGATGGGGTTACCTCCCTCAATGTCCATTTCCGGAGCTGCAGCACCTGCACCCTGAATGTCCTCACCCTGGGAGGATGCATCGTCCATGTCCTCAGCGTCCATGACTCACAGTTGCAGAAAGTCTCAGTTCTCAAACAGTCAGTTCAATAAGCACCGTCCTTCACAATCTCCTCTGACGCAGCAGTCCAGGTTTGCTGGCCCTTGGTCCTCCTGCAGCTCCTTTCAGGATGGCACACAATATTCTGCAGGTCCTTATAGCACTCAGCCGCTCTTAACCACTACCGTTGTTTGCACCCTACTATTTTAGCACTCTTATCACAAAAATAAACCAATCCCCAAACAAAAAAAAACGGAAACCCCACTCCTGGTACCAAATTAGATGTGGCCGTTCAAACGTTATGTCAGGAAATAAGACAAAGCCATAACATCTAAAGAAAACGGGTTCTTTTATTCCTGACTGAGCCTCAAATGAGACACAGCGTTAATGTATATTTTTGTTCAAGAGAAAAGCAGTTTTAGAAAAACATTCCAATTAATAAGTAAAATTGGCATAACAAAATAAACTATCAAACTGACTCCAATAAGTGCAGAAAACAAAGTAATAAGAGTCTTACAAAACAAAACAAATAAAAAGGAGGTTTTCACATTGATAATCTCAGAAACAAATAAAATGAGTGCCAAAAACAACGGTAGTGGCCTGTATGTGCCTAATGAAAGAAATAAAACAGCATACATGAGAAATCTGCACATTTCACCACATTAATACTTTACAATACACAGTTTGACCCCTTCTGTTCAAGTCAAACAGTAACTACACAATAAAAATAGTATACACTTGAACAAAGGTACAAATATTCTTTATAACTTATACATAAACACTTTAGGAGAATAAAATGATCAAAACTCACTCTTATTGAGACTTTGAAGCACACAGAAAAAGCTCACGTGGCAGCTGGTGCACGTGCAATATCACGCGTGGCTGTTCTCCCCTCTAACACGGCATAAAGAACAATAATTACTCAAAGTTGCATTAATATATGAAATAAACCGTGTTATTTAACCTTTCAACAACTTTTTATAACATATCACAGAGTAACTCACGCTCAATCTTCCCCAACGTCTCTGTATTTCCTTTCCCCACGGAAGATCTCACACGTGCAGGAACACCACACTCGTACGAGCAGCGAAATCAACCATACACTCGACAATATCACACGGCTGTTATCACCACAGATTCACAAGTCAATATCAAACTGGAAATGTTCTCTCTTTAACAGTTTAATCAACTACTTTTCCCTCTGTGTGACTCTGAGTCTCAAACTGCGCTCTCTTTCAGTCTGACGCGCTCTCTATCTCATCTGCGCATGCACACACTCTTAAAGGGGACAGCGCGCGGCTGAGTCAAAGCAAACATAAGGGCAAATCACCAGAGGAATTAATCAAATATCAGGCTATTCCTGCCCCGGTTACACATAGCTGATATAAAAAATTGGATGACTCGTAATTTCCTACTTCTAAATTCTGAAAAAAACAGAGATTCTAATTATTGGACAAAAAACTCCCACACGTAATAACCTAGAATACGGTCTAACACTTGATGGCTGCTCTGTTAAGTCTTCGTCGTCGGTTAGGAACCTGGGTGTGCTCTTTGATACCAATCTTTCATTTGAAAGTCATGTGTCTAGTATCTGTAAAACTGCATTTTTCCATCTTAAAAATATATCTAAATTACGTCATATGCTCTCATTGACAAATGCGGAACAATTAGTTAATGCGTTCATGACCTCAAGGCTAGATTATTGTAATGCTCTACTGGGTGGTTGCTCCGCACGCTTAATAAACAAACTACAGCTAGTTCAAAACGCAGCAGCTCGAGTTCTTACCAGAACCAGGACGTATGACCATATTAGCCCGGTTCTGTCAAAACTGCACTGGCTCCCTATTAAACATCGCATCAATTTTAAAATATTGCTGATCACTTACAAAGCACTAAATGGTTTAGCTCCGCAGTACTTGAGCGAGCTCTTAACGCATTATAGTCCTTCACGTCTATTGCGATCTCAAAATTCCGGCCAGTTGGTAATACCTAGAATATCAAAATCGACTGCTGGCGGTAGATCCTTCTCCTATTTAGCACCAAAACTTTGGAACAGTCTTCCTACCATTGTCCGGGAAGCAGACACACTCTGTCAGTTCAAAGCTAGACTAAAGACACATCTCTTTGATCTAGCATTCACATAATAAATTATAGACTTCTATAATTCAGTGTTAGGCTGCATAGATTAAGTCAGCTGGAACCGGGAACACTTCCCATAAATCCTGATGTACTCGTTACATCATAAGAAGAATGGCATCTACGCTAATTTTAGTGTCTTTTGTTTATCCCGAGGTTTTCCCGCAGCCTGCCGGATCCAGGCCGTATCCAGATCTGATGAAGGACCTGTGCCTGGACCCGATGACAACGCAGTGCTGAAGTGCCAACTAGTCTCTCCCTATGGAGAATCCCTTTACCACTCTAGAGATAAAGCGTCGTCGGGAAACTCAATTCGCGTATCTACCCCGAATTGCTAAAATAAAATAAAATTCTGTATCAAAAATTATAAGGAAACACCAGTACTTTGTTTAGGCTTGGTTTGTAGGGAATTACAAACCTGCGCACATATATTCAAACGCACATAGCTATAGAACCAATTCTTAATGCGCATGTGACCGCCATCAGCGTTTCTCACAGGTTCGCGTTTAAAGTCTGTGTAGAGAGAATGGTGTCGTCTTAGCGGCCCCTAATTTAATAACAAATGATGGTTGCGACGGAAGCAAATCAATCAAAACTAACTTTAGCTGGAAAATAACTTTATTAAAGAACCGCTATAAACCCAAAACAATCTCTGTTACCTTAAATTATACGTGTGTCTCTGTAAAGCTGCTTTGAAACAATCTACATTGTTAAAAGCGCTATATAAATGAAGATGACTTGACTTGACTTGACCTCATCTAAAAGTAGTATGTTTTGATCATGAAGAGACAGAGAAATCACTAAGTGTTACTTAACTCACCTCTCATTGTGAAGTTCTGTGCCCTTCTAAGAAGGACATATTTTTCATTTTTTTTAGAAACACCATGAGGAACCTTTCCAGATTTTTTCAATTCATACAAGGTTTTAAACATTTCCTATATTGACAGCCAAAATGACAAATTCAACAAAGATGGGTAGGTTTATATGAATTGTGGTTGAGACTCGTTATTCTTTTAAAACATCACCATAGCTAATTGGATGTTGAAAGCTTCACAAACTATATGTACTGAACCAATTATTTTTTGGCCAAAGCTGTGTACAATTTTTGGCCAAAGCTGTGTACAATAGTAAATTGCACAGAAATAGAGGTCAGAAAAGAAGTTTCTCAGGTGTGGTGGGTGATGGACATATAATTAAAATGTATTCTCATTTAAAGAATATAACATATATAATTTTTATAATATAAAACAATATGAATAAAGTTATCTACCTATCCTAAATATGATCTAGACTGTTTAAAATTGATAAACAAAAACATCTGCCTCAACATGTTTCTGTGTAAAAATTGAGTTTTTTTAAAGCATTCATTCATTAACTCGAAATTACTTTTATAGTAAGGTACAGTGTCTTAAAATTACATATTTTATTCATATTCATCTGTAAAAACGAGAATGTTAGACAAGAGAAAAACATGGGATCAAGGACAAAATTAATACAGCAGGACCAATAAAATATTTAATATATTATTCAAATATGTATTTATAAATATACCTTTCTTTAATGTTTTGGAATACCCACGCCTTCTACACCAGTGTGTTTTTGTGTTCACTTGTTTAAAAAAGATTACATACACTGTAAAACCTGATGAGTTAGTTCAACTCAAACCGTTTGAGGAAACCGATTGCCTTAAATCATTTAAGTTTATTAACTCAAACAATTTAAGCATAAAAAAATATTTGATTTGTGTCCAAGTAACTCAATAATTTATTGTTAAGATAACTTGGGTAAATAAAGTTAATAGTACTAAGTCCATTCAATTACTATAACTCAAATCTATGAAGTACACTGTAAACCCGAATAAGTTGGCAGAACTCAAAACATTTAAGGAAATCAATTGCCTAATTTTTTTTAAGTTCTGAAATTCAAAGTTTAAGTAAGCAGAACTATCAGATTTTTATTTTGTACTTAAACATTTCAAATTAAGAATAATTAAAATGTATGAGTACATTAATTCATACAATTAACTTGAAACTTTCATTTAATCTCAATGTGAACTCTTTTATTAGTATAAATTTAGTTAGCTTTTAAAAGCTAATCTAATAACATACTAATTTGCTAACATATTAGCAATAGTATGTTATTCAGAAGCACTTACTGTATGAGCGCAATAATATAATGGGACTATTTGCTCTCAAATCAAGCTGCATGCACCACTTGTCACCATGATGGTAACTATCCTACACTGTAAAATTAAAATTTTCTTTAATTTTAAATTGTACTCAAAACACTGTAAAATTACAAATAATATCTTTAAAATAAAAATTCAGCTGTTATTTTAGGTATTGTGACATTAATGACAAATTCCAGTAATTCACATTTTTTATACAGAAAATTTATTGTATTTTTCATAAAGTATTTTTTCTGTTTTCTTAAATTACATAAAAATGTATGTACAATTACAAATATAATCTGTAATTAAACAGTAACAGAACAGTTAAATGATAAAATGGTCAAATGACTGTCAGCTCCCCAAAAAACTGTAAAACATCCTAAATTAAATAAACTGAAAAACACTGTTATTTTACAGGTATTCATTGAAAAAAAAAAAAAAAATCGTAAAAAAAATGGTCAAATGACTGGCAGCTGCTGCGGCTGCCAAACAAAAACCATAAAATTAAAGTAAAATATGCTAATTTAAATAAAGTGTAAAAAACTTTAAAAGAAATTTGATGTCACCATGATTGAGATCAGTGTCTGCTTTAGTTGGGCTCATGACCCTTGAATTTTTAACTTTAGTTTTCTCTGGCTGCTTTAACTGTGTATTTGAAGCACATTTGTTATAGCAATAAATGCAGAAAAAAGTATCAGATGATCTTGGTCATTTAATGGTGATGTTATAATCATCATGTGATGATCTGATTCACTGATATGTCAGTCAAATCTCTGAATATATTATCTTAGATTACATAATATGTAGATGGAGTTTAGCTTTATACAAAGTCTATAATTAATATTATAATTAATCACATAACGCTTGAAATATTGTGGCATCAGTATTATAACAATCTGAAGTAAAAAAAATATATATATTATACAGAAAAAGTTTTGAGCTAGTTCATTTGTATTGTAGTATAGAGACATCAAAAATCAACATATGAATCTCAACAATGGTGACAACCACCAAAGCCTTTTTGTGACTTTATAGTAGTTCAGAGTTGATCAGTTTTTTTTTTCATTGTCACCATTGTTGCGATTCATACGCTGATTCTTGATGTCTGAGTGAGTCTATATGATCTCGTCAAAACATTTTCTGTATAATGACTTAATAAAATCTGAGTATCACAGCACTGCAGGATCTTCTATAGCAGTTTTATCAAGCAAAATGAACAACTAATATTTAACTACTTAATCAGATATTACACTTCAGATGGTTTTAATGAAGCAGGACACTACATGATGACTATTATCACTAAAAAGTGACCAACATCATCTGATCTGAGTTTCTCTTGGATTCCTATCATAACAAATATCATCAAAGACACACAGTTAAAACAGCCAGAGAATAACTTAAGTTAATCACTAAAAGGTCAAGACCCCAACTAAAGCAAACACTGATCTCCATCATGGTGACATCAAACTTTATTCTTTTCAATAAAGCTTCAACTTCTAAACCTCTGTTAATTCTCAATAAGAATGTTAGTATGAAAGAAATAAAGTCTGGATTATAATAAGTGAAGATGCTGAGATCCTGAGAGATCTGTTGTGTTTAATGTTCTGTTGGGGTTTAAAGTGTTTCTGTATGGTGTGTTTCGTGTAGGGGTGTAACGATACATCTTGCTAAAAAAAAACAACCTTTTAACATATTAAAGCATACTTTCAATTAACTTTAATTTTGTAATTTACCTGTATTTTTTAAGTTATTATTATTATGAATCAAAACAACCCAGCTGCAGTTTGATTGATATTACTTGGAATGCACAATACTAATAAAAAACATGATTTATGAAAATGAACAAGAATGGAGTAGCCTACTTGCAAATGACCTCTTCTGTTGTAAATGTCCCAATTGGGAGAGGGTGTGCAATTTTCAAAGAGTGTAATTAAACGTTCATGTTATATATTTTGGTTGCATAAAAACGTAACTGGTTGTGTGAACATAATATCTAAATATCGATTAATCGATCGATATAGCCCTGAATCGAATCGAATCGTAATCGTATCGCAGAATTTTTTGAGGTATCGGCAAATATCGTATCGCTGGCTGAGAGAATTGATATCGTATCGTATCGTGATGAACTGTCCGATTTACACCCCTATATACCGTACTGTACCGTACCGCTCAGTGGAAACGAGCCATAAGTCACATTAGAAAATTAAGTTGTAGGTTGTGTTTGAATAATTACGTATCTTATTTAGCTGAGGAAAACAAAACGCAATACTCAACGTATCCTTGCTCGATGAAGAATGAGACAACACAATGACAACACAATGAATTTAAAAGGCTGTTCGCGCTTCAGGGCAGTGACGAGTACATATGTAGTCCAGTGGTTGTCAAGACACCGTTGGCACAACCTTAAGCAATGGCCCTGAACGGTGGTTTAATGTTAACATTGTGACAACGCTGTAACAACCTTCACCACACAACGTATTTATAGCAACCTTTTGGCCATGTTGATAAAACGTTGTTAGAAGGTTGGCTACGTTGTGCCAACGTTCTGTGTTTGCTGGGTAAACGCCTGTTTCTCCAGACTCGCGCTTATCGGTAATCCACAAATCACATCACTTTCACAATCATAATCTTCTGACTCCATGTCATGTTGGGTTCTTAAGATATCGAATAAAGACGCAGCAGGGTAGATTTATATGACTTTACTTTTTATTCACTTCACTTCGAACACACCACACAACCTCGTGAACCCCCTCTACCGCCCCCTGGTGCCCAGACAATGTAACAATATTATAGATTGAATCCTCCCATCACTGCTTCGTCAGTGGATTCAGCTGCACACGTAAGAGGGTCTTTGCACTGAATGGGGCGGCTCTTTCAATGTGCTGAGTGAGGTGGGCGTGCTGCTAATACGCACACAATATCCTAGAAATGCCTAAATTGAGGAAGGAAATATGTAAGGGTGGAATTCCTGCAGCGGTTCAGTCTGCAAGACTGCCGAATGACTAAAGAAAAGTTGTCAGCAAGATGGTAGAAAACTGTACATTTCTTGTCTATTCCACCCACTGCCACTTACACCATCGACGGAAATAAGCGCATTTACAATAGCTAAATATGTGGGAGAGTGTTGCTAGAGAGTGACAATATTGTATTGCAATATGTAGCACTTCAAAGTCAATACTAAATCAAAACTAGTTAGCACATTATTTGTAATTGAAACGGTTTAATGACAAAATATGGTTATGGTTACACTTAAAATAGTTACAGAATAGATGTATGAGATGATGATAACTTATACACCATTAATCTTCCCCAGCATGTAAATGTTACCTGAGAGATAGATAGATAGAGAGAGAGAGAGAGAGAGAGAGAGAGAGAGAGAGTAAGAGGAAAGAGGAGGTAAAGAGAGAGAGGCCCAAAAAAGGGACCCAGAGAAAAAGAGAGCCAGAGCATAAAAAGACAGAGCAACAGTTTCAATCTTTTAATTTATCCTTTCCTGACCATGTGACTAAAACCCAGATGTGAGA
Organism: Squalius cephalus; assembly: GCF_949319135.1. Lineage (NCBI taxonomy): Eukaryota > Metazoa > Chordata > Actinopteri > Cypriniformes > Leuciscidae > Squalius > Squalius cephalus. The sequence goes on from NC_137126.1 coordinate 13,202,841, forward strand.
CATTCAAACTGACCAATCAGATAATTACACTTCCCCCACCGTACTAAAGGTGTGACAATTCATAGACCCCCAAAGTACACACATATTGGCCTACAGGCCTTGATCACTATCTGTGTCTTTGGGAACTCCAAATGGTCCTTGTGGTAGAAAGAGGGGGTAGAAAAACAGTAAAGCAAATGTCTTTGTTCATTTCAAATATCTTGGATTATTTTCAATTCTACAATTCACCCCTTGGCACCACTGGCCACACACATGGAGTCCAAAGGTGGCAGAGTCCATAAAGACATGCCTTCTGTTGTGTGTAGTTGCATCTTCAGACTTTTCGTCATTAAAATTTGTCTCTGGCAAAAAGCCCTTAAATTGATGTAATGAAATGAAATATGGTCAAGGGAGAATAAAAGAAGATATTACAAGCTCTTACACTGTTTTTGGAAACATTTAAATAAATTGTGTTACAACAAAACAACAAATGCTGGTTTAAAACCCCATTTCATGAAGAATATCAGCAAAATATTCAGTGTAACCAAATACAGAGAATTCAATTGAATTAATGTCCTTGTGTGTCCTTGTCCTTATTGTCCAAATGGTCCTTGTGGTAGAAAGAGGGGGTAGAAAAACAGTAAAGCAAATGTCTTTGTTAGTTTCCAATATCTTGGATTATTTTCAATTCTACACTACCGTAAAAAAAAATCATATTCTGAGAATTGTCAAGTCGCCTTTATTTACATACAGGGTTTTGTTTCAAAGCAGCTTTACAATGATAAACAGGAACATAATGATCATGGTGCAAACAGAATTCAATCCTGCTGTAAATAAATTTAAAAAGACATTAGTGTCATTATTCAGCTGAAGTCAGTTGAATCACATTTTCTGAATTGCCTATACTCAGTTAGATTAAAAAGGTCTATGACAGCCAGGAAATAGCCTACCAACGTAGCCAATAGTTCACCCATTTATGAATAAGCCTATTACCTATGTCATTAATGTTCCTTCAAACTCTTTTTGAAGGATTTCAAAGAAAGATTTTCTTTCTTCCATGGAATGCAAAATGTTATTAAACAGCTATTGCTGTATCATTGTTACTCTTTTGATTGTGGTATCCAACAATTTTTTTAATTTTTTTTTTAAACATTGTCATTATTTAACTATTGTTGCCTATTTATTTTATTTTATTTTTGTCTTATTATTATTACCATTATTTATTTTGTACTATTACTGTTTAATTAACATAACTGTTTAATTAATTACTGTTTAATCATCTAAGGCAGTTTGTTCTGGGTTGGGAGGGATTGAAAATGTAAAAAAAAATACAATCTCTGTACAAATAATAGCATTTGTCTTAAATAAAAAAGCTATTAGTAGATACAACTTGTGTGTTATACAACTTTTTCCAAAACCATAGTAGGAAGCAGACTTAAATGTAGCCTAATTATTATTGTGTCAAAAAGAAACTTGGATTTGGGTATAAATTCCCCTATATTATTCCCCTCTTATTGCTCAGTGCTGTCTGTTCTTTTTGAACATTCAAATCACTTATAGCATATTTACTCTAACAAAAACGTAATATTTAACTTTAGCTTGATTTTGTGCCTACAACCCAGGACTCTGTCCTTTACAGATGACTTCACTGTCATATGACACAGTGATGCCACATTGTAAATTTTTTTTGTAATTTTAACAGTAAAAAACTGTAAAAAAGCAACGGAAAAGAAATGTTAATTCCTTAACAGTACCCTTACTATATACAGTGAAAAACTGTAATAGCTCTCACGGGACATTTCATGTAATTTTACAGTAATATACTGTTAAATGCACGGATTTTGGAAGTACAATGTAAAAAAAAAAAAAAACTTACAGCTGCATTTACGTGCTTAATCGTCATGTAGTGGCCTGATTCACTGATCTCATAAAGAGTCTTATCTCTCAGTATTTGAGCAAAGTTATAATATTAATATATCTCACATTTTTGAGTATAATATCTCTGTGACCCCACATGTAAGCCAGCAGTGACCGACAGATAATCTGAAGAACTTTAAAAATACATAGTGTAGAAAAAATGTTTTGACTTACTGGATGAATTAAACCAACACAGATATCAAGAATCAGCGTATGAATCTCAACAACGGTGACAATCAACAAAATAATCAGATAAAACTCTGAACATCACAAAACAAGCTACTAAAAAGCTGCAACAAAAACAACATCAAAAATAAAAGCAGATATAATAATCAAAGAAAATACTAAGGCAATTCAGCATAATTTATTCCTGCTGCAATGCATGCTGGGAGATACTGCACTGTAAAAAAATCCCATTAAAAAAAAGTCAAATGACTGTCGGCAATGGCTGCCATACAAAAACCGTAAAATTAATGTAAAATATCCTAATTTAAATAAGTGCTAAATACTTTTACAGAAATACTTCATTAATCTTTTTTAACAGAAATACAGTTATTTCACATTTATTTTCTGATTTGTTTACTGAAAAACATGCAGTTAATTACATGCATGATTTGCTGTGACTATAGTTACTATAGTTACTGACACAGTTACTGTCTGTTAAATAAAGCAACATGCAGCATATCATCAGTGTTTTTCTGCTCATCCTGGACTGAAGCACAGGCTCTACTCTTCAACACAATGGTGACACACAAAACACACAATACAGAAACACTTTAAACCCCAACAGAACATTAAACACTACTAGATCTCTCAGGATCTCAGCATCTTCACTTATTACAATCCAGACTTTATTTTTTTCATACTAACATTCTTATTGAGAATTAACAGTGGTTTAGAAGTTGAAGTTTTATTGAAAAGAATAAAGTTTGATGTCACCATGATGGAGATCAGTGTTTGCTTTAGTTGGGCTCTTGACCTTTTAAACTTTAACAAGAGTTTTTCTCTGGCTGCTTTAACAGTGTGTCTCTGATGCATATTTGTTACGATGGGAATCCAAGAAAATCTAAGAACAGATGAAGTTAGTCATTTTTTAATGATAATAGTCATCATGTAGTGTCCTGCTTCATTGATACCATCTGAAGTGTAATATCTGATTAAGTCGTTAAATATTAGTTGTTAATTTTGCATGACAAAACTGCTTTAGAAGATCATTATACAGAAAATGTTTTAAGAGGATCATATAGACTCACTCAGACATCAAGATTCAGTGTATGAATCGCAACAATGGTGACAATGAAAAAAAAATCTGAACTACTATAAAGTCACAAAAAGGCTTTGTTGGTTGTCACCATTGTTAAGATTCATATGTTGATTCTTGATGTCTCTATACTACTAAAAAAAATAAAAACCAGCTCAAAACTTTTTTTGTATAATATATATGTTTTTACATTTCAGATTGTTATAATACTGATGCCACAATATTTCAAAGGTCATGTGAAAAATTGTGACATTAACTATAGACTTTGTATAAACTCCATCTACATATTATTTAATCTAAGCTAAATAATTAAGAGATTCTACTCTCATATCAGTGAATCAGATCATCATATAATGACTATAACATCACCAATGAATAACTAAGATCATCTGATACTTTTTCCAGTGATTATTGCCATAATAAATGTGTATTAAATACACAGTTAAAGCAGCTAGAATAAAGCTACGGTTAAAACTTCACGGGTCATGAGCCCAACTAAAGCAGACACTGATCTCAATCATGGTGACATCAAATTTATTTAAAAGTTTTTTACACTTTATTTAAATTAGCATATTTTACTTTAATTTTATGGTTTTTGTTTGGCAGCCACAGCTGCCAGTCATTTGACCCTTTTTTTTAACGATTTTTTTACAATCAAGATATTTGATCATAATAATGCAGGAAATACCTGTGAAATAACAGTGTTTTTTCAGTTTATTTAAATTAGCATATTTTACTTTAATTTTATGGTTTTTGTTTGGCAGCCGTAGCTGCCAGTCATTTGACCCTTTTTTAAAGATTTTTTTTTACAATGAAGGTATGTGATCGTGATTATTCAGGAAATACCTGAAAAATAACAGTGTTTTTCAGTTTATGTAATTTAGGATGTTTTACAGTTTTTTTCGGGGGCTGACAGTCATTTGACCATTTTATCATTTAACTGTTTTGTTACTGTTCAATTACAGATTATATTTGTAATTTTACATACATTTTTATGTAATTTAAGAAAACAGAAAAAATACTGTATGAAAAATATAATTTTCTGTATAACAAATGTGAAATACTGGAATTTGTCAATGTCACAATACCTAAAATAACAGCTGAATTTTTATTTTACAGATATTATTTGTAATTTTACAGTCTTTTAAGTACAATTTAAAATTAAAGTAAATGATCGTCAAAAAATAACAGTTATTTTCTGTAAAATTAGGATTTTTTTTACAGTGTGATGAGTTTTGGCTCCATCAAGTACACTGCACTTTTATCATCACCGTTTTTGAGACTCGTATGCCTATTCTTGATATATGTGTGTGTCTGAAAGACACAGTAATTCAAACCTTTATTGTGCCCAATGTTTAAAAAATTATTCAGATTATCATAACACTGATGGATCACATGCTGTAGAATCATAGGGCTACAATAATCAATAATGTGAAATTATTGACTCACATAATCAAAAATAAGACTCTATAAGAACTCAGTGAATCAAACATGGTGATTGCTGTCATCTGTACATAACCAACAACATATGATTCATTTTCTCTCTGATTATCTAGCCATAATCAACATGTATTATAAACACAGAGCTACAGTAGGCAGAGAAAAACTAATGTTAGAAAGTCAAGGGTCAAGAGCCCAACTAAAGCAGTCACTGATCTCCATCATGGTGACATCAAATGAAACAAATCATCAACATCTAAACCTCTGTTAATTCTCAAACAGAACTGTAGATGTATGACAGAAATAAAGTCAGTCTGGTCAGTAATAAGTGAAGCTGGTAATGCTGTTTGTGGAGTTGTTTAATCCTCCTCTGCTGAGATCTTCAGAGATTTAATGTTTTTTTATCTTCAGTTGATTTCATCTAAGGCTGTGGCTGAAGTCAGTTGTAGTTCTTGTGTTTCTGCTCGTCTCTTTTTTCTGTTCTTGTTGTTTCTCTAAATTGACATTCCCAGAATTCCCTGTGTGACACTTCACATTTGATGCTATTTAATTTAAATAATTATGTTTCTTCTTGGTTTTTGTTATCAGTTATATACATTTGGGCTTTATATTACATCATATATTGTTTAATGAATGTTTATGGCATTATTTGGAGTCGTGTGTGTCACCATGATGGTGTTTTGTATTTGTGTGTATGACACTGTGCACCTTCTTAAAGGGATACTCCACCGTTTTTTCATATTAAACTATGTTATTCTTTTAACTAAGACGAGTTGATACATACCTCTTTCGTCTCAGTGCGTGCACTAAATCGCTCTGTCTTGCGGCGAAACTTTGTTAGCACTTAGCTTAGCCCAGTTCATTCAATATGGGCCATATTACTATATTGTATGGCGGAATACCATAGCAAGTGCTTGTAAGTACTTTGACTTGGCGCAGTAATATCTTCACTCGTTAAAAATCCTCTCACCGGCCCCCGCTCCCTCCAGTGAAGATATTACTGCGCCGAAGTCGAAGTGCTTCCAAGCACTTGCTATGGTATTCCGCCATACAATATAGTTATCCATTTTACACGCTTAGAAAAGCGCAACGTTTTGTTTTGTGTCACCGTCCTAGGTCGAGTTACACTACGCGAGTAACTGTATTTAAATAGGGAAAACGTGGAGGTGTTTTGTAGCTTCTCTGCTTGGCCCATATTGAATGAACTGGGCTAAGCTAAGTGCTAACAAAGTTTTGCCGCAAGACAGAGCGATTTAGTGCACGCACTGAGACGAAAGAGGTATGTATCAACTCGTCTTAGTTAAGGGAATAACATAGTTTAATATGAAAAAACGGTGGAGTATCCCTTTAATATTAACATGTTTTTCAGTTTGTGGAAAACTAATGGTGTACTCTAAATCATCATGTGCTTTTCTTTTTACCACCTGTATTATTATGATGGCTGTCAGTATGTTACAAAGATATAGAGCAGACTTTAATACTTTAGTGAAATTGAATGATAACATTTATCGGTTTATGAAATATAAGGGTTGTCCCGTGAAAACTAAAAGGTTATTACTGTATTTTTATGGTAAAGTACTGGGAACCACAGCTGATGTTTTTTTACCACACATTTAAATCCTGCTGATGTTTTTTTTTGTTTTTGTTTTTTTTCAAAGTAAGGTTGCTACCATATTTTTTACGGTAAAATACTGGCAACCAAGCTGACGTTTTTTTACTGTAAATTTCACCGTTTTTTTTTATATTGTTTTTTTTTTGCCTGTAAATTTAAATCCCGTAAAACATAAAATGTTGCCACCATATTTTTTAAGGTAAAAAACTGGCAACCACAGCTGCCGGTTTTTTTACCGTAAATTTCAGTTTTTTTTTTAACAGTGCACAAATCAAATGGCTAAATAAGGTTAAAGTAAATAAACAGATCTATCTATCTATCTATCTATCTATCTATCTATCTATCTATCTATCTATCTATCTATCTATCTATCTATCTATCTATCTATCTATCTATCTATCTATCTATCTATCTATCTATCTATCTATCAGGTGGCCTATTCGTTCTGTCTAACTTAAGCCAACTTCTTTAATTTATTTATTGTATTCAATCAAATGAAGTATGAAAATTAAGACAATAAAGCATGTGATTCGAACATTGGTTGCCAATAGAGGCTGCGCAGTTTTTGTGATATATGACGCTCTTGAACACATTTTACAGTCTCGCTGCTCTCTGGTGGACGAACGCGTTTAGCCTTCAGTCGGATTTTTAGTCACTGGTCAAAGGTGGTGCAGGAAATCAGAAAACGCTGTTTGCCTTGTGCAAAATGAAGTTTACAATACGTCCAGCCAAACCTGAAGACTGCAAAGATATAGAACGCATGATTATGGTGAGCAAACACCATGCACAGTTTGTTACGTTTGTGTTTAAAAGACAGTGGGTGCGTCTTTTCAGCTCCCTAGCTTCATAGGTCGTGAATAGACCTATATCACGAATTGTGCAAACGAATGACGAAGGACAGTAAGGACCCTGGCTTACTGGTGATTCTATTTCCGGTGACAACGTCCTCATTGTACATTACAACTGGTATTTATGAACAACAGCAATATCTTCCTGGATTTATTTAAAATTTTATTTTAAGTACATTATGATAAATAGCCTACTTGGCTTGTTATTGCACAACATGCATGTATTTTGTGTCCAATTGCATTTCCTTTTAAAATAATGTGATACATTCATGGTATATATCACTTATACCTATAAAACCTATTTCGTTTTAATTCATTTTCAGTCAAATAATACATTATTTTATATTTTGGTATCTTAAATCTTAAAATGGCTGAAAACTAAATTATGAATAGTATACAATATACAATATATGAATATTGTATACAATACAATATACTGAATGCATTTACTAATGATTTTTACAATGGAAATGAATCAACACAACTTACTTAAACTGGACAATGACTTTCTTGACTTTCCTGTACAGCCAAAACAATTTTTGTTGCATTAATTACAACCAGTATTGTAAAAAGTATTAAAAAAATGTTAAAAAATAAAGGTGGCTTGACTTGTATACTTGTATAATTAAAAGTCTTTTAAAAGTAAAATCAGATGCTAAAGATTCTAAATATAAGGCCACTAGAATGCAATCATTATAAATTAATATGAATGAAATACACAACCACAAAATAATAATGTGTTAGGCACTGTAGACACTCTAAGGGTCTTACTAAGGCTAAAATTTCACTTATAAATAAAATTATGTTAACTATTGAAGCTTGTTTAAACACATTTTTCCTGACTCAAAAATAAGCCTTACATCAATTTAAAAAATATAAAAAATAAAATAAATTTTTTAAGCTTTATTTGTCATTGACACACATATGTACAACATTTCAGCTGCAAATACATTATAAATGTTACCTTATGTTCATTGTTCATTATAGTGATGTATGTTTATGCTAAAATATAATTAAATAATGTGTAGCAGTGATTGTGTAGTGACTATACTCTCGTGAATTATGATTTGCACTCCAGAACTTCCGTTAAGCCGATGCTCTCTGGTTTTCACGTGAGCATAGTCACTACACAATCACTGCTACACATTATTTAATTATATTTTAGCATAAACATACATCACTATAATCAGGTTGCGATTTGTGAAAAAAACAGAGGGGGGGATGTTTTGAAAAAATTGTATTCATAGAAATAAATCATGAGAACATGAACTTCATCACTGCATTTGCAGGAATAGTAAAATCTTTTTTCTTATTAACTCATGAAGTCAGGGCCGGATTAAAAATTTCCTGTGCCCTGGGCTAGAGCCCTGCGCGGGACTGTTTTCTTCATCCCGCTCCCGCCCGCGCCCGCAGAATTTCTGACCATTACCGCCCGCTCCCGCAACGTATGTGTTACACTCCCGCCCGCTCCCGCTGTATGTCCACTCCCGCCCGCACCCGCAAAACTCTGAGAATTTATTCCCGCACAATAATAGAGATGCATTGATTTTGTGTCTTCTCCCGTCCCGCAGGAAAAAACATGTATTTGTATTGCTATTAGTGAAGAGATTCATGGGGTTGTTTGTTTCGTTTCCCTGGCCGGCATGTATTCTGGACACATACACACAGGACAATGGAGGAAATCGAGTGTATGCTGTTTTTGGATGGTTTTGTTTTTGTTTTTGCTGTTTTTATTCAGGATACTCCGTCTGGCACGTGCAATGATGACACAGTGAATAGTGATGATTCTCTCTGATCAGCAGTCTGCCGTGTTTTCACGTCACATTTTAGTATCGCCTCAGCTCGTTTAGAACCTCGCCGGAGGTGGTACGAAAAAAAAGTACCTGGAAGCAGATTACAACTTTTACACAGTGGAAAACCAAACAGGCGAGCTGGTACTGTGTAGTGGAAAAGTGCCATTATTGACATCTCCATCATGTCGCTAGGCTACCTCCCGATCCCGCAGTGTTTTTTTTAGCCGCCCATTCCCGCCCGCAGCAAAGTTCAAACCGCCCGCTCCCGCGAGATTTGCGTTGGGTCCACTCAATCCCAATGCAGCCCTCTACCCTGGGCAACAAGACTCAACCCCCAGGTAGGGGGGTTCGGGGGCATGCTCCCCCGAGAAAATTTTGATTTCTCTGACCTACATATGTGCAATTTAAGACTTTTGAAGGCCAAAAAATTATAAGAAATAGCTTTAAAACCTTGTCATTAGATTATTTGTCAATACCTGCTCCTCATCTTCATATTTCTTATTCTCTCAGTCTTCTTATCCTGGCCTATTTCTTCCCCTCCTAAAGCTGAACTTTGACTGAGTCTTTTCATTTTCGTCTGTGTCAGTGACTAAAGTAAACATAGGCTCGACTGATATTTATTCGTTTTATGAATCATTTTCTTAGACAAGTTAATTTACTCAAGGCTACCAGGAAAGCAGTATTGCCATTAGGAACCTTCTGAAAGCTTTGGAATCTGAAAACGTCTGTTTTTAAATGTTAAAAGTAATTTTAAATAATACAAATTATAGACTACGTTTACCGCAGGTGGAATTGGCAAACATTCCCTTAAGCATCGTGCGCTGTAGAAAGGCGTAAAAGCATTCTCACAATTATGCAGCATTAATGCACGAATGATTTTGAATGAATATTTCATGTCGATATAGGCTACAATGGTCACATAGCCTAATGTTAAAACTAATATTGCTATTGATATCTTTGTTAGATTACAGACTCTATAGAACAAATGTCCGTCTGGGTTTTGAATTGAATATGTTCACATCGTCATAATAAACTTAGCCTATCTGTTAGTTTTCTTTTCAAACAACAAAAGTGTTAAGTTGTTACGGCGTCCAGTCATCTTTGTCAAGACGTTTTTCTTTATTAAATGCATCATAGATAGCGGTTAAGCCATTTTTGTAATAACATAAAAAGGGCGCTGCTAGTTAAAATCCGATTTGCGCAAAAAAGAAAATTACTAGCTATGGGCGCTGGCGTGACGTAACTGAAGAGACGAATTAGCATGTTCTTATTAATATTATTACGAGAGAGTTTTAATTGTTTTTGACGTTTAATTGTTTAACGTTAATGTTGTTAAACGAAAATTGTATTATCAAAAACATTTTTATTTACCTGGATCTGACTGAGCTCCGCCCCTGTCAGGGCCCCTTGATGTCATGTGCCCCTGGGCAAGTGACCAGTTGCCCTAATGGTTAATCCGGCCCTGCATGAAGTAGCCTAACGCAATATTTTTACTATAATAGCTTATTTTTCCCCACACATATGAACTGTGATCATGCACAACGAAAAAAACATGTAAGAATGAACCACGATTGATTGCAAAGTTAAACCATCACACATCACAGTAGAAACTGTTTTACGGTTGCTGTTAAAGTAACAGTGCCGGCTCTGTAAATCTGGGGGCCCTAAGCAGGATAATCTTGGGGCCCTGCTTTGCAGTGAATAACGGAGTATTGCCACCGCAAACCAGCAACTGTATACAATCTAACCCTTACACATTTCATCTGTACCTCTTTAACATGATTGCCCACAATTATTTTACTGCTTATTAAAGTACACTCACTGAAACAGTAAAAGTAAAGTTTCTATTTTTATTCAAATTTCTACATCTACTTTATTACTGTCTGAATGCTTTGTAAATTTTAAAAGAGCACTAACTGTTTTTGTCCACTAGGCAGCTTAAAACCTTTAGTATTAAAAAATCTTCAATAAAGTTGTTGCATATAGGCCTACTACAGGTGTTGCTGGAGTCTCGATCTTTGAACTTCTTTTCCCTTTTCCACACTTTAAAAAGAGGGAGTAGTTGGACCAGTAATTTCTTTGCTTCCTTCTAAAGTGATTTAAACATTGATGTATCAAATAGATTAAAAATTCTACAAAATATTCTAGTTTGAGTTGGTACTTATTTTTTATATATTCCAACTACAAAAACACTACTTCAGCGACCAATCATTAGCCAAATGTGTAGGCCTATATCAAATGTTTAGTTATAAAATATAAATCTAGGCTAATAAAAACTCTAGGTAACACTTTTTACATTTTACAGTGTCATTACACGTTACATGTAGATCATATAAAAAGAATTCTACAGTAAAAACTGCTTAAAATGTGGATTTCGTTGTAGTGCCTCTACTACAATGGATAATGTCCACTTTAACGCACCTCTGAGGTTGCCGAGAAACAGCGCCGCGAATTGTGCAGAAAAAGCAATAGGCCGCTCTTTGTGCACTGTGTAATGTGCCAAGTTCAAAAATTCATACAAAAAGAATTCTACAGTAAAAACTGCTGAAAATTTGGATTTCGTTAGAGTAGTAGCTCTAACTATAATGGGATATTTTCCACTTTAACGCACCCTCCCGAGGCTGCTGTGAAATAGCACCACGAATTGTGCAGAAAATGCAATAGGCGGCTCTTTGTGCATTGTGTAATGTCAAGTTCAAAAAATCTTAACAAAATAATTCTACAGTAAAAACATCTTAAAATCTGGATTTAATTAGAGTAGTAGCTCTACTATAATGGGATATTTTCCACTTTAACGCACCCTCCGAGGCTGCCGTGAAATAGCACCGCGAATTGGGCTGAAGGCGCAATAAGCGGCTCTTTGTGCATTGTGTAATGTTCAAGTTCAAAAATGAATTACAAAATAATTCTACAGTAAAAACTTCTTAAAATTTGGATTTCGTTAGAGTAGTAGTTCTACTATAATGGGATAATGTCCAATTTAACGCACCCTCCCGAGGCTGCTGTGAAATAGCACCGCGGATTGTGCGGAAAATGCAATAGGCGGCTCTTTGTGTGTAATGTGCCAAGTTAAAAAATGCATGCAAAAATAATTCTATAGTAAAAACTGCTTAAAATCTGGATTTCGTTAGAGTAGTAGCTCTACTATAATGGGATTTTTTTTTTTTCTTTGCACCCGATGGATGGACCCGTTTCATTTTTGCGGTCAAATTTCCAAGTCCAGGGAAGACAACGATTTTACACGGTTGGTTGACTGTTAAACCGCGGCGACACCGGCGAGTACCATCTGTAGTTAGGGGGCCCCCTAGTGGCGGCGGGGCCCTAAGCAGCCGCTTAGTTCGCTTATAGGGAGAGCCGGCTCTGTAAAGTAATAACGTTAACTTTACAAAGCGATGCTGAGCTACAGTAAAATGATAGAAAAGACATCCATGCATCTGTGTTAGTCAGTTCGCCTCATTCGCGCGAACTGGACACGGCGCCCGCGCCGCGCTAAACGCCTCATTCTCAGTGGTGTGACTGGGACACTAACTCTGCTTGTCATCATAGAAACAGATAATCAGACTGTGATGTTTATTCCCGCTTCAGTAATATGCTGAATATTATTCAGCATATTACTGTGAATATGCCTTCCTTTCGACACACAGCTCCACTGCCCAACGGACCTGCAACCATCTCGCAAGTGTTGATAGGCTATTACTCGTGAGGTGTAACCAATCAGATAGCGCCGTGGGCGGGACATTGAGCAACAGAGAGGCTGCGGCAGCTATCAGAGCCAGCCAAAGTAGCATTTTAAAATAAAATTGACTTTAATCAAACCACGGATCCATGATAAGTTTTGTGATCCGTCTCGCCACTAGTGTAGTAGCACTGATCACTTTGAGGGGGGGATAAATTTAAATTTAAGCAGAGGCAGGGATACATTGACCAGAAAGGGGGAAATCCCACGCATCCCCCCCCCGGCAAATCGCACCCTGACTATAATGAACAATGAACATAAGGTAACATTTATAATGTGTAGCAGTGATTTGCATTCCAGAACATCCGTTATGCCGATGCTCTCTGGTTTTCACGGTGCATCGTGGGACTTTTTAGGGAGCGAATGTTTCAGTGTACTGGTAGGATTTTGCGACTGAGACCGCAAAATCCTACAGATCCTACTTTGCCAACAGACCGACATGGCTGACAGACATGATAAGTGCCCTGAATACAGAATGAGGGAGCTGATTGATACGCACCCAATGATTGTTAAATGCAGAATGAGTTGCGATTATCTGTGTATGTTTTACTGTAGGAATTGGCTGTTTATGAAAAGATGCCTGACCAAGTGAAGATATCCCATAAAGGTTATTTTCAAAAAGCTGACCCATTATTTTATTGTTATTACAGCCAAAATGAAGCCACATGTTGCTTACTAATTAAAGTCTGGTTTTCTTTGTTTTCTGTTAGAGTTGGAGAGGGATGGATTTGGGCCCAATCCTTTTTACCAGTGTCTTGTAGCTGAGGTACCTGAGGAGCACATGTCTAAAGATGGTAATAATGACTCCTAAAAGACCAAAAATTACATAATGTTCAGAGAAAACAGGGTAGGAATATATGGAAAACAATTACTTAAAATCTTTGGTTTACCCGATATAACCTACATTAAATGTAGTTATGTTTATGTTATTTTATCAATAGATATTTCAGTTGAATTAAATTTAGACAGAAAGATCTCTCATCACATTTACATTTATTAATTTAGCAGCGATTTACAGTTGAGGACAAGTACAACAAGCAATTAATCATAAGAAGGTAATAAACACGAGAAGTGCCAGTAATACAAAGTTTCAGTCATCGTTCAAAATAGTACAAGCTAGAGCAGGGAGGGATTAAAGAATAATGAGAGCATAGACAAAGGAATAGTAAAAGCATAAATATATATATATATTTAATCAGGATGCATTACACTGTAATAATTAATCTTAGTTACTATGACAAAGCTCAAAAGTCGCAACCCCCACAGAGTGAGTGGAGTACAATGACATTTTAGGATTTTTTTTTTTATATATATATTCTTCACAAGTATTCTTACTGTAGTCGGCTTTCCACAGGACACTCTAAGGTTGGCTATGCGCTCTTCTTCTATACGTACAGCACCTGGAAAGGAAGGACTGTGTATATGGAGGATCTGTATGTGATGCCAGAGTACAGAGGTGTGTATATATTCTCAGTAACCCAGAGTTTGATCCAAAATGCAGAACTGTGTGTTGACACTCATCTCTGGTTATGCTACAGGTAAAAGCATTGGAAAGGCTTTAATGGCAACTGTTGCCAAAGTGAGTTTTTAAAAATATTTTTTATATTTAATTCTATATTATCTGGATAACTTTTTGCATCATGGTATTACATTTTATCGTACATATTTTGTGGTTAAACAAACTTTGTTGTCTCAGTGATTGAGCACTGTGTTTTTAATGTAAAAGAGTAAATGCAGTTTTGTTTTTTACTTTATAGGTGGCCAAAGAGCAGTATTGTGTACGTTTACAGTTCTCTGTACTGGATTGGAACAAACCCTCTTTAGACTTTTATTTAGCTAAAGGTGCAGAGGACCTCACAGCTAAGGAGGGCTGGCATTTTCTCCGTTTTCATGGAATAACTCTGGATAATCTAGCACAGGAAGCACCTTAAAAAACATTAAGACATCTGACAAGTTTAGTTTATGTCACTAGGAATACTTAGTGTATATTTTTGGTTTGTGTCTTTTAATGCAATATATTCAGTGTTAAAATAAAAGATTTGAATAAAGAAGAAAAACTAAATAAAAATGTATGAAAATATTTTTTTGTGCCACTGTTCAATGCAAACTCATTTTGACATCTTTAAAATACATTTAGTGATAATTAATCTCTTGCAAGTACTGTTTTTGTTGTAATTAGCCCTCCATGGTATTCATTATGTTCTAACCATGAAATATTTTTTACTTTAATTGATAGATTTATATACTTCGTTAGCCTCATAGCATAATTGCATAAGTCTTTTTTTTTTAAATATAACTTAGGCAATTATGCTATGAGGCTAACGACTTGGAACTAATGCAAACCAAAAATAAGTAGATCCCTATCATTCAATTCCTATCATTCCCAGTCATTTGGCTAACTCATCCTCACTCTAATTACATGGAAGAGCTGTTGATGCTACTATTTGACTTAAAACCAGCACATCATTGGCTACCTTAAGGCCTGCCCTTTTAATTCCCATAGTGAAATATGTATTTTTTTTTCTTCTGAATAACAAGGAAATGAGTAGAAATTAATTGTTGCCATACCATAAAGGGTTAGTAGTTCGCAAATTTTAAGCATTCCTGGACATTTGCAAGTGAACCGAACCTTCTTATCCTTGAAATTGTTTTAATCCAAATCAATTAAGTACACTAAAAATAAACATTACAATTTTTCTATAGTAGTCTCTCTATTTTTTTGAGTTAGGTGCACGATTTGCGTGATTTTACTCATTCTATTGAATTTTAAGTTGAATCGACTTAAGTGAGCTTATTTGAGCCCATTGTCAATGGAAACAAACAGAGGCAGCGTGAAACACAACACTGCACAGCATGCATTTCTGTCAACACTTGCTGGTAAGTTGAAGGTCTTTAAGTTTGGCTGTGAAACAATTATTAATAAACGAGAGGTATAACAGTTAGCTAATAAAAAAGAACATCTCGGTTACGTATGCTAATCCTCGTTCCCCGAGGAGGGAACGGAGACGTACGTCAGAGGTGATCTGACGAATTGGGGATCTCACTTGAGAGACCATTCCACTTCGAGTGTAAACTAAACGAGCCAATGCACATGGGCATGCGATAATTGCACCAGCTGCTGTGCATCGCAGCCCAAGCATATAATGAGCAACAGGTGCGTCGCATCTTTTTTTTTCGCTGAGAAGCCTGACTTGTGATTCGGCTGTACAGTGGAAGGAAACTTAGCAACTGTGGCGACGGGACGTATGTCTCCGTTCCCTCCTCGGGGAACGAGGGTTACCATACGTAACTGAGACCCTTTCGTCAGTCACTCTCTACATACTTAAGAGGTGATCTGATGAATTGGGGATATCTACCAACACGCCACTACTGCTGGCCCTTCCAGCGCTCCGCTTGAGTCTTCTGGCCTGACCGCAGTGTTGGGCAGAATGTAGGAGCTCTAAGAGAAGGTCAGTCACTGCTGTTCCGCAAGGCAGTGTGACTTATTGGATAACGCTGGGAAAGCATGTCCTTGGAGAAGGGAACGCTGCAGAAGCCACATCCTACCCCGGAGGGAGGTACTGTGGCGGTTACACATATGGACAAGCAGAGCAGGGTAGTCAAGTCATCTTCATTTATATAGCGCTTTTAACAATGTAGATTGTTCCAAAGCAGCT
Organism: Squalius cephalus; assembly: GCF_949319135.1. Taxonomy (NCBI): domain Eukaryota; kingdom Metazoa; phylum Chordata; class Actinopteri; order Cypriniformes; family Leuciscidae; genus Squalius; species Squalius cephalus. The sequence goes on from NC_137126.1 coordinate 13,219,083, forward strand.
TTACATTGATAATAGGAAATTAAAGTAAAGTGTTTTGGCTTTATAGCAGCTCTAGAATAAAGTTATTGTCCAGCTAAAGTTAGTTTAATTGATTCACTTCCGTCGCAACGATCATTAGTTATTAACTTAGGGGCCGCTAACACGACACCGTTTTAACAGAAAACTCTTAAGTTCTTTCTGCGCAAACTTCAAAAACGCGAACCAATGAGAACGCCGATGGCGTGCACATGCGTATTACGAGTTCAGTCTATAGGTATGTGCGTTTGAATATATGTGCGCAGGTGTGTAGTCCTTAGAGAGAGAATATAGGGCGGCTTCTGTCACTTTGAGTGATTTATTGCCCTTAAGCCCCGCCCCCTTTTCCCCCGTTTTTACCCTTCCCTACAAACATCCCCACCCCACCCCACTTCTGGACAAGTCATGTGACCGTGGGAAAATTTTCCCACGATCCACATTAAAACGTTAAAACAACATGTATTAAAATTATATCGAGCAAATAGTTCTATTTTCTAATACATTTGAAGAAAAGTTGTACATTCACAATTACATAGTGTTTAACCCCCTGAGGTCGGCGGTTTTTTTATCAGTGTAAAAGAAACTCATAAATACTCTGTTGACTTTGATTTTCCATAGGAGTTTCATACATCAATCGATTCTGTTAAATGTTTATTATTTTTGTGTATACTCACAATAAAAACAAAGTTTTGTGCTTTTTGCCAAATAAAGAAAAATAAACGTGATGCGAGTTCTGCCTCCTCTCTGTCAGTGTAGTCCATTCTGAAACGCGTCCGAAAATGAACAATAACTCAGCGAATACTCAGTCAAACAGGCATACAGACACACAGGCATGAAGCTTGAATTCTCTTCTTTTAAATGAAGTAATTTATATAAAAAACAAATATTCTCATCTTGTGAAATCTATATTAAAAGAGAGCGATTCCAGTCGAGCTCATTACAGCTGATTCAAATGTAATGTGACTCCGCCCACGGAGAGCGCACGCTATTCAAACGCAAATGGCTAAGGCAATCCGCGCAATCCTGTGAACGCCCCCATATCAGCTCGAGAAACACAAGTTTATTCAGATCATTACTTGTTTACACCGTCTCGCAGCGCTGTGAGGAATAATAATAATAAATGTACCTCAGAAGTGCGGGTATATCAAGGAGCGAGCTGAGGAATACAGTAGTAAGTTTTTTTCCTTCTCACGTGAATCGGGTTTCTGTTTATGAATGAATGAACGGCAGAGATGCGTGCTGTTTACCACAGCTCGCAAAAGACAATTTAAATTTAAATCGCATGTGTGAATAAATGATGATGTTTTAGCAAACTGTATTGCTATACTGAGATGAGTAAAAATCGACTGAAATATGTTGAAATAAAATGTAGGCTATTTGTATAAGCAACGTATTAAACTGCAAATTAACATTTATATGCCCTAATATTTCATAAAGACAACGTTACAGTCAGGCGAAATATGAAAGACAACATTTTGTTGACTAGATTTGGGTACAGTTTTTACTGTAGAATATACTGTAAGATTACACTTGAATTGTTGTTGTAATTGTAACCTTTTTAATATAAAATATATATTTACAAGGTAGATGTAAACAAACTATTAAAAGGTAAATATAATTTTTTTCTTTAAATAATTTGTATTGGGTTTTATTAGTAACAAATTTGGGGAGAGGATAAATATTCCAAAACTGAAAATACAGTATGAGAATTAACTGCACAATTACTAGACATGTTTACCTTGGATATTATACAATTTGCAAGCACAATGTGTGAAAAAAAAAAAAAAAATGTATCTAAAATATTTGTGTATAAATATATACACATATATATATATGTGTGTGTGTGTGTATGCATATATATATATATATGTGTATGCATATATATATATATGTGTGTGTATATATATATATATATATATATATATATATATATATATATATATATATATATATGTGTGTGTGTGTGTGTGTGTGTGTGTGTGTGTATGAGTTCATATGCAAAAGCCTCTAAATGCCATCTTAAATTTTCTTCTAGAATGATCATTTTTATGAAGCTTTATGAAGCTTGTATATTTAAGTTAGCTATAGGTGACACACCTGAATGAATGGCTCATTAAGTATGCAGGGGCATTGTCTCATCAGGTGTGAACTACTAAATATGCATGATCGTTTACGCCCCATCCGCATATTGCCTTTCCAAACTAAAAGTGTTTTGCAAAACTTAAATCAATGTATCGTTTTATGTGAATGATTAGGCAGGATGATTTTCACATCATTTTGAAGAAAAAACTCTAGGCGACGAAAAGTCTTATTGACATATATTTAGTATGTGTTTTGTGACCTTATTTCAGAAACTTTAATTTTTAGTTTTTTCAATAACCATGCATAAACATTATTCTCTTAAAAATGAAAACATGTACATACATGTGGCTCACATATCATGGTAGTCCTGTTTGTGCTAAATAGAGTGTAATTTTTTTTTGCCATTGATATGTTTATAAGCAACTGAAAAAAGCACAAATGTCAGGGCATGTCAGAACATCTCAAGGACCCCAAAAACACCCACCCCAGACCCCAGAGGGTTAAAGGTGTATAAAACGTTGTATAAAGTTAAAATACACGTCTTTAGCGTTCATACATTTGTAAAATGTTAAAACATTAATGAAAAAGTTTAAATTGCATTATCTTAAAGCTATCAAAATGTATTAGTATTAAGACATTAAACAAATATTAGAGTTTGAATACACCTTCTGGTGCTACTTGGACACGTCATCAGTGAAGAACCCGGGGTCATAGGGTGTTTCGGGTCTTTAATCTTCATACACCCTCACCCGGGCGACCCAGCCGGGGGTGATCAGTCCCCGGCTTGTGTCCAAGTGGCATGTTGCTCCACGGATCCCCCCTACGGATCCACAGCCACCGAGAAGCCCTCTCTGCGGCCTCTAAGATGTTTGTGGTGGCTTTTTTCAATTGCAGTCCTTTTACTCCAAGGAGTTTGAGGGTTCGCAACAGTGAGCGGCCAGCGAAGCCTCGGCACCCGACCTCGACTGGCTCGCAGCGAGTTTTCCAGCCGTTGTTCCGGCACTCCGAGCTGAGCTCTGCGTACTTAGCCCTCTTACGCTCGTTGGCCTCTTCAATACGGTCTTCCCAGGGGACAGTTAGTTCCAGGATAACCACCTGCTTGGTAGACTCAGATGTTAGCACCATGTCTGGGCGGAGAGAAGTGGCTGTGATGTTGCCTGGGAACTTAAGCTGTCTTCCAAGGTCGACTTGAAGCTGCCAATCACGAGCAGTGGAGAGGAGCCCCCCCGTAGAGCTAGGCCGGTGGTGTTGTTCCTTCTGCCCAGCTCTAATGAAGGTGATTGTCTGTTTGGGGGCTGCCTGGGTCTTGCTGAGCTGGATCGCTGTGCAGATGGAGTCCGCCAAAGCCTTTAGCACCTGGTCGTGGCGCCAGCGGTACCGCCCCTCCCCTAGTGCTTTTGAGCAGCTGCTCAAAATGTGCTCCAGTGTGCCCCTCTTCTGGCACAGCTTGCACTCAGGAGTGTCTGCCAGGCCCCAGGTGTGCAGGTTAGCTGGGCTTGGGAGGACGTCATAGACAGATTGGACAAGAAACTTGATCCGAAATGGCTCTGCTTTCCAGAGCTCTGCCCAGGTTATTCTGCGTGGATCTGCATGTTCCCACCTGGTCCACGCTCCTTGTTTGGACATGCCGGCCATTTTGGTGTAGCGTTCTTCCTCCACCTCTGCTCGTATCTCGTCCTGAATCAGTCTGCGCCTCTCTTTTCCACGAGCCAGATCGTAACGTGGCTTGGGAAAACAACCAAGACCTGCTCGTCCCGTTGCCACAGAGCCCACCAGCGTTTTATGCCTTAGTCGCGCCTCAGCTTTAGTGACGGCTTCTTGCGCCTGCCACTTCCTCCCGGTCTTCACGAGGATTCCTGCTGCTGCGACTTTTGTGTCTCTGGAGTCCCTGTACATCAATACCTCTCTGGAGCGGGTGACTTTGAACTCCTCTGATAGTCCACTCAAAGGAAGATGCAGCTTGGTGGAATGGCCGTACAGGGCAATGCTGCTCAAGGACCGAGGGAACCCCAGCCATTTTCTGAGGAACTGGCTGATAGACTTCTCTAGATCCTCGACTGTTGATGTTGGTACCTCGTAGACTAACAGGGGCCAGAGTATTCTTGGCAAGACTCCGTGCTGGTAGATCCAGGCTTTGAATTTTCCGGGGAGGCCAGATCTGTCAATCGCTGTGAGCCAGGTAGTCAGGTCGCACTTGGTTTGTTTTATGGCAGCTGAGTCCTTCAGGGAGCTATCAAAGATCTTCCCCAGGCTCTTGACCGGTTTTTCAGTCACCGATGGAATCATGGTCTTTCCCAGGGCAAAGCGGAAACGGTCGGACACTTTACCCTTCTTTAGGACCAGAGACCTGGACTTAGCAGGCTTGAAGCTCATCCTTGCCCAGGAGATGAGCCGTTCAAGCCCCTGGAGGAGCCACCTGCACCCTGGAACAGATGTTGTCATCACTGTTAAGTCGTCCATGAAGGCTCTTATGGGGGGCTGACGGGTCCCAGATCTTGACTTGGGCCCTCTGCATTCCACCTCGGCCGACTTGACAATCATGTTCATGGCCAGTGAGAAGAGAGATACAGAGATTGTGCAGCCGGTGATTATCCCCTTTTCAAGTTGATGCCAGGAGGATGTTACTTGGCCTGAAGAGACACGCGCGCAGAAGTTGTTGTAATAGTCCATGATGAGGTTGCGGATCTTAACAGGAACATGGTGTCTTACCAGTGCGGTCTCAACGAGCTTGTGTGGAATAGACCCGTAGGCATTGGCCAGGTCAAGCCAGAGAGTTGCCAGATCTCCTTTGCTCTCCTTAGCCTCCCGGATCAGCTGTGTCACCACCCCTGTGTGCTCCAGACATCCAGGTACTCCTGGGACTCCTCCCTTCTGGACTGAGGTGTCAATGTAGATGTTCTTCAGGAGGAAGTCTGTCAGACGTTGGGACACGATTTTGAAAAAGATTTTGCTTTCAACACTGAGCAGCGAGATGATGCGAAACTGATCAATGTTGCAAGAGCCCTCCTCCTTCGGTATCCAGACTCCCTCAGCATACCTCCATTGCGCAGCGACTTTCCCTCTCCGCCAGATCACCTTCAGGATCTTCCAGAGACGTCTGAGGAGCTGCGGGCACTGCTTGTAGACCTTATAGGGGACCCCGCTGGGACCGGGAGCGGAGCTGGATCTTGCCGCTCTAACGGCTTCTTCCACCTCTTTCAGCGTGGGTTCAGCGCTGTTGAATTGGGTCTCTGGTTCAGGTGGCGCCACCAAATCCCTGCAAGGTCCGAGGTCGTGGTCCCTCAAGGTGTCACTAAAAGTGGCGTGGAGATAGTTGTCGATCTCCTCTACCGGGCAAGCGAGGTGGCCACTTCGCTTCTGGCCCAGTAGTTTCTTAGTAAAGCTGAAGAGATTGCCAATGAAAGCACTGCGTTTCCGAGCCCTTTCCTTGCCCTTCCTTCGGTGCCGTTCCGCTCTCCTCAGTGAGATGAGTCTCTTCCTTATGATGTTTGTGAGTTCTGACAAGGCAGTCCTTTCTTCTTCCTTGGCCATCTTGAACTGACGTCTCAGGGATTTTAGTTCCTGTCTCAGCTGACTGATCTTAGCTTCTCGCCGGTTGAGCTTCGCTGGATTACTATCTCCTCTTCTTTCCTCGACACCAAACCGCTCTGCTCCCATGTTCATTATGATGGTACACATGGTCTGGAGCTTCTGATCGACACTGCCCTTTGAGATGGATTCCAGGCACTTGTCTACATCCTCGTCCAGCTTAAGCCACTCCTTATTGTTTGCGGCAGGCCACTTCACCCTGCGGTGTTCCGATTTCCTGCTTGGTGGGGGGATTTGCGAGGCTTGGAGGTTCCGGGTACTGTGGGGAGATTCCGGACCCGGCTCCTCCTCCGTCTCACCAGGTTCAGCAGCCGGCGTGACAGTAACTGCTGCCCCTGCTGCCGTTCCTGAGCGTAGCTTCACTTGATCCCTCCTGAGGCAGGCCATCTTTGCCTGGTGGATCTTCAGGCCCTTCAGGTTTTTGCAGACCTTGCCGCAAATACAGACTGCGCTCGTATTCCGTTGTCCATTTGCTTGGATCGTTACCGGTAATTCCGTCCGATTGGGATGCTCATTCTCCCCCCCTCTCGGGTATCCCTGGGGGTATATTTCTGTGGGGTTCTTCGTAGCTTGTTATGGGTGCTCCCTCTCAGGGGCTGCAGGTCGGGGGGCTAGCCCTCCCTGCCCCGGTTGCCGTCTTTCCGAGCTGTCTGCTGTCTCTCCAGCTGTCGCCACTCTATTCGTGGGTGTCATCCAGACTTTCCTGGAGGTCACTGGCTGTGCCAGGTAGGTTAGAGTTTGAATACACCTTCTGGTGCTACTTGGACACGTCATCAGTGAAGAACCCGGGGTCATAGGGTGTTTCGGGTCTTTAATCTTCATACACCCTCACCCGGGCGACCCAGCCGGGGGTGATCAGTCCCCGGCTTGTGTCCAAGTGGCATGTTGCTCCACGGATCCCCCCTACGGATCCACAGCCACCGAGAAGCCCTCTCTGCGGCCTCTAAGATGTTTGTGGTGGCTTTTTTCAATTGCAGTCCTTTTACTCCAAGGAGTTTGAGGGTTCGCAACAGTGAGCGGCCAGCGAAGCCTCGGCACCCGACCTCGACTGGCTCGCAGCGAGTTTTCCAGCCGTTGTTCCGGCACTCCGAGCTGAGCTCTGCGTACTTAGCCCTCTTACGCTCGTTGGCCTCTTCAATACGGTCTTCCCAGGGGACAGTTAGTTCCAGGATAACCACCTGCTTGGTAGACTCAGATGTTAGCACCATGTCTGGGCGGAGAGAAGTGGCTGTGATGTTGCCTGGGAACTTAAGCTGTCTTCCAAGGTCGACTTGAAGCTGCCAATCACGAGCAGTGGAGAGGAGCCCCCCCGTAGAGCTAGGCCGGTGGTGTTGTTCCTTCTGCCCAGCTCTAATGAAGGTGATTGTCTGTTTGGGGGCTGCCTGGGTCTTGCTGAGCTGGATCGCTGTGCAGATGGAGTCCGCCAAAGCCTTTAGCACCTGGTCGTGGCGCCAGCGGTACCGCCCCTCCCCTAGTGCTTTTGAGCAGCTGCTCAAAATGTGCTCCAGTGTGCCCCTCTTCTGGCACAGCTTGCACTCAGGAGTGTCTGCCAGGCCCCAGGTGTGCAGGTTAGCTGGGCTTGGGAGGACGTCATAGACAGATTGGACAAGAAACTTGATCCGAAATGGCTCTGCTTTCCAGAGCTCTGCCCAGGTTATTCTGCGTGGATCTGCATGTTCCCACCTGGTCCACGCTCCTTGTTTGGACATGCCGGCCATTTTGGTGTAGCGTTCTTCCTCCACCTCTGCTCGTATCTCGTCCTGAATCAGTCTGCGCCTCTCTTTTCCACGAGCCAGATCGTAACGTGGCTTGGGAAAACAACCAAGACCTGCTCGTCCCGTTGCCACAGAGCCCACCAGCGTTTTATGCCTTAGTCGCGCCTCAGCTTTAGTGACGGCTTCTTGCGCCTGCCACTTCCTCCCGGTCTTCACGAGGATTCCTGCTGCTGCGACTTTTGTGTCTCTGGAGTCCCTGTACATCAATACCTCTCTGGAGCGGGTGACTTTGAACTCCTCTGATAGTCCACTCAAAGGAAGATGCAGCTTGGTGGAATGGCCGTACAGGGCAATGCTGCTCAAGGACCGAGGGAACCCCAGCCATTTTCTGAGGAACTGGCTGATAGACTTCTCTAGATCCTCGACTGTTGATGTTGGTACCTCGTAGACTAACAGGGGCCAGAGTATTCTTGGCAAGACTCCGTGCTGGTAGATCCAGGCTTTGAATTTTCCGGGGAGGCCAGATCTGTCAATCGCTGTGAGCCAGGTAGTCAGGTCGCACTTGGTTTGTTTTATGGCAGCTGAGTCCTTCAGGGAGCTATCAAAGATCTTCCCCAGGCTCTTGACCGGTTTTTCAGTCACCGATGGAATCATGGTCTTTCATGGTCTTTAAAACATATCAAACGCGTAAACACATACGTACATTTAAAAAACTGACTTACGTTTTTACAATTCCGTTTGTTGAAAGAAGAACAAAAGTCTTATCCAACTCAGCGATCTCCAAAGGCTTAGAGCTTTTAACTCCAAAAATGACAAAATCCGACAAAGTAAATAGTTCTATTTTCTAACATACATTTAAAGAAAAAGCTGTACTTTCACAATTACATTGTGTTTAAAGGTGTATAAAACATTGTTTAAAGTTTAAATTATATTTTCTTAAAGATATCTAAATGTGTTAGTATTAAAACATCTAAAACAACATTTTAAAGATGTTAAAACATTAATGAAAAAAGTTTAAATGATATTTTCTTAAAGATATCAAAATGTGTTAGTATTAAAACATCTAAAACAACATTTTATGTTAAAACATAAATGTTAAAACATTGAAAATTCAATGTTCAGTCATTTACAGAAGAGTATAACAAGTTAAGAGAGTTTTTTTCATTACAAAAAGATAATTTTTTAAACATGTTGATCCATAAGCATTTAACTTTCACACATTATTTATAAAATGTTACATTTTACATAAAGTATCTTTAAAAGTGTATATTTTCTTAAAGATATCAAAAATGCGTTAGCATTAAAACATCTAAAACAACATTTTATGTTAAAACATAAATGTTAAAACATTGAAAAATCAATGTTCAGTCATTTACAGAAGAGTATAACAAGTTAAGAGAGTTTTTTCATTACAAAAAGATAATTTTTTAAAAATGTTGATCCATAAGCATTTAACTTTCACACATTATTTATAAAATGTTACATTTTACATAAAGTATCTTTGAAAGTGTATATTTTCTTAAAGATATAAAAAATGTGTTAGCATTAAAACATCTAAAACAACATTTTATGTTAAAACATAAATGTTAAAACATTGAAAAATCAATGTTCAGTCATTTACAGAAAAGTATAACAAGTTAAGAGAGTTTTTCATTACAAAAAGATTTTTTTTTTTAAAATGCTGATCCATAAGCATTTAACTTTCTCACATTATTTGTAAAATGTTAAAACATTAATGAAAAAAGTTTAAATTATATTTTCTTAAAGTTATCAAAATGTGCTAGTATTAAAACATCTAAAACAAATTTTATGTTAAAACATAAATGTTAAAACATTCAATGAAAAAAATCAATGTTCAGCTCCGGACCGTGGGAATTTTCCCATGATCCCCTTCCCTACAAACACCCCCACCCCTCCCCACTTCTGGTCAGGTCAGTGCCGGCTCTGTAAATCTGGGGGCCCTAAGCAGGATAATCTTGGGGCCCTGCTTTGCAGTGAATAACGGAGTATTGCCACCGCAAACCAGCAACTGTATACAATCTAACCCTTACACATTTCATCTGTACCTCTTTAACATGATTGCCCACAATTATTTTACTGCTTATTAAAGTACACTCACTGAAACAGTAAAAGTAAAGTTTCTATTTTTATTCAAATTTCTACATCTACTTTATTACTGTCTGAATGCTTTGTAAATTTTAAAAGAGCACTAACTGTTTTTGTCCACTAGGCAGCTTAAAACCTTTAGTATTAAAAAATCTTCAATAAAGTTGTTGCATATAGGCCTACTACAGGTGTTGCTGGAGTCTCGATCTTTGAACTTCTTTTCCCTTTTCCACACTTTAAAAAGAGGGAGTAGTTGGACCAGTAATTTCTTTGCTTCCTTCTAAAGTGATTTAAACATTGATGTATCAAATAGATTAAAAATTCTACAAAATATTCTAGTTTGAGTTGGTACTTATTTTTTATATATTCCAACTACAAAAACACTACTTCAGCGACCAATCATTAGCCAAATGTGTAGGCCTATATCAAATGTTTAGTTATAAAATATAAATCTAGGCTAATAAAAACTCTAGGTAACACTTTTTACATTTTACAGTGTCATTACACGTTACATGTAGATCATATAAAAAGAATTCTACAGTAAAAACTGCTTAAAATGTGGATTTCGTTGTAGTGCCTCTACTACAATGGATAATGTCCACTTTAACGCACCTCTGAGGTTGCCGAGAAACAGCGCCGCGAATTGTGCAGAAAAAGCAATAGGCCGCTCTTTGTGCACTGTGTAATGTGCCAAGTTCAAAAATTCATACAAAAAGAATTCTACAGTAAAAACTGCTGAAAATTTGGATTTCGTTAGAGTAGTAGCTCTAACTATAATGGGATATTTTCCACTTTAACGCACCCTCCCGAGGCTGCTGTGAAATAGCACCACGAATTGTGCAGAAAATGCAATAGGCGGCTCTTTGTGCATTGTGTAATGTCAAGTTCAAAAAATCTTAACAAAATAATTCTACAGTAAAAACATCTTAAAATCTGGATTTAATTAGAGTAGTAGCTCTACTATAATGGGATATTTTCCACTTTAACGCACCCTCCGAGGCTGCCGTGAAATAGCACCGCGAATTGGGCTGAAGGCGCAATAAGCGGCTCTTTGTGCATTGTGTAATGTTCAAGTTCAAAAATGAATTACAAAATAATTCTACAGTAAAAACTTCTTAAAATTTGGATTTCGTTAGAGTAGTAGTTCTACTATAATGGGATAATGTCCAATTTAACGCACCCTCCCGAGGCTGCTGTGAAATAGCACCGCGGATTGTGCGGAAAATGCAATAGGCGGCTCTTTGTGTGTAATGTGCCAAGTTAAAAAATGCATGCAAAAATAATTCTATAGTAAAAACTGCTTAAAATCTGGATTTCGTTAGAGTAGTAGCTCTACTATAATGGGATTTTTTTTTTTTTCTTTGCACCCGATGGATGGACCCGTTTCATTTTTGCGGTCAAATTTCCAAGTCCAGGGAAGACAACGATTTTACACGGTTGGTTGACTGTTAAACCGCGGCGACACCGGCGAGTACCATCTGTAGTTAGGGGGCCCCCTAGTGGCGGCGGGGCCCTAAGCAGCCGCTTAGTTCGCTTATAGGGAGAGCCGGCTCTGGGTCAGGTCATGTGACCGCGGGGAAATTCCCCCACGATCCACATTTGACATAATAAAGTTAAAATACACACGTGTTTAGCGTTCATACATTTGTAAAATGTTAAAACATAAATGAAAAAAGTTTAAATTATATTTTCTTAAAGATATCAAAATGTGTTAGTATTAAAACATCTAAAACAACATTTTAAAAATGTCAAAACATTTAAAATTAAATGTTCATTCATTTAAAATTAAATGTTCATTCATTTACAAAAAGATAATTTTTTAAAAAATTTTGATTTGTAAGCATTTAACTTCCATACATTGTGTAAAATGTTACATTTAACATAAAATATCTTTAAAAAGTGTCTCAAACACATCATAATATTAAAACCACACCATGTTAAAAATCACAGTAACTAAAAAAAAATAGCCTTACGTTTTTGCAAATCCGTTTGTTGAAAGAGAACCAAAACTCTTATTATCTCCAAAGGTATATTCCACATCAATGGTATATCCAAATATATATTCCCCATCAAATGTATATCCAAATGTATATCCAAAAGGTATATCCAAAGCTCGAAAGATTTATCCAAAAGGTATATCCAAATGTATATCCGGATCCAAAGGTTTAGAGATTTTAATTCCAAAAGTTACAAAGTCCTTGTGAGGAGTTCAGCGAAAAGCGACCACACTCTTACATCCCAAAAGTTAGAATGAGACCTGTGGGGTCTGGACACTGACCACACGTAGACTCCGCCCCTAGACACCTCCCACCCCTAGACACCTCCCACACCAAGACCCCTCCCACATCAAGACCCCTCCCAAGCCAACTATGTATTGGGTAGCAGATCAGTGAGTTGTTTTTAATTAAAGAAGAGTTTTGTTTTCTACAATCATTTTAAAAACTTTTTAAAAACAATGTATGTATAAAGTTAAAATGCAATGGTTTAGTATCTGTACGTTTTACAACGTTATCTGAAAAAGTTAGAATTAATAGCTAGATTTTAGTTAAAATTAATAGTTTAAATTATTAGTTAAGTTAAAGTTAATTCATGTTTTAGTTAAGTTATATTCACTAACTTACTGGTTTATTCACTCTTCGATAAGATAATCCAACTAACCCAGTGGAGAAATACGATCATTGTTTGAGAATGCGTTTTGGAGTAAAAAAATAATGATTCTGTTCAAAACTATGTGCTTTTAACTTTAAAACTGTGAAACGTAAGCGGTAGGCAAACATTTTCCACACACATGTAACACTTTCACATACAACTTTAATAATAAAATAACTTTAACTTTAATAAAATGATACAGACCTTTAAAATACAAAGGTGTATAGGCTAGTATTTAAAACGCTAGGCCTATCAGAAAAATGTAAACAAGAATGTCTTCTTACGTATACAGATTTTAAACCCTGTTAAAAACAAAAAAGTCAACGTTAAATCATTTAAAACAAGTTATAGAATGTCTTTCACGAACAACTTTTAAAGATACCAGAAAAATGGTAAATTATGTTTCAAACGTGAACAACATAGCCTATCAAACATATAAAAAAATGATACATAAAGTGAATAGTTTTTAAGCAAAACTTTTTAACAATACGATTTGCTACTAAGTTTTGTTTAGTTTTGTTTAGTTTTTAACTAAAATATATCTTTCACTGCCCACAAAGTATCCTTGCGCACGGAAAGCAAAACATGAATGAGAAATCGGTCTGTGAACCCGAGTCTCCGCCCACCTAAAAACCTCACCAAAGCAAATAGCCTACACATGTGCAGAGGTATAGCTACAGATTTAAATCTTGGTAAAAAGGCTTAATCAAAACAACATTTTAATTTTTTGTAGGGTTAGGGTTAGGGTTAGGGTTTTATTTAATGTAGTTACTAATCCAGTATTAGATCTTTCTAGCCTAATATTGTTTGATGTGTTATGCCTAGATAACGAAACATATTTTGTCATTTTTGGAGTTAGGATATGGCTTATGGCTAGTTACTTGTAATGTAATTTACAGTTATTACTATAGTAAGTAAATGTAGTAACGTATAAATATGTCACCTTAAAATAAAATGTTACCAGGAATTCTTAAAAGAACCAACTCTTCTTTTTTTGTTATAACACATGTGGTTACTGACAAACTGGAAGGTAGACAAATATATTCCACCACAAAGTTTATTAACAATATTCCAACAAAGGACAAACGGGAAGTAACATACGCAATTAACATGCACGATATACCGATCAATAAACAGAACATATGCAGAAACTTAAATACATATAGATTATGACTAAAGGACACATAGCAGTAATGATTGTGTAGGTTTCCATGCTAACAGATAAGTGGCGGCAATTAGGAACATATAACAGAAATGACAACAAAATCCTAGAGCTGAATATAACTGAACAGATGGTAACGAATGTAAATAACATTTTAATAATACTTTTCCACTAAAATGGTACGGTCTTTTAGAATACATTTTGGGTTGTTTTATTTCAAATGTATGTACATCGTCACGAGTAGTCTAATATTACCAACTAATGTCTACACACAACAAAATGTAGTAGAAATACAGTTACACATACACTGTTAAAAAAAACTGTGAAATTTACGGTAAAAAACAGGCAGCTGTGGTTGCCAGTATTTTACTGTAAAAAATAAGGTAGCAACTTTTTATGTTTTACGGGATTTAATTTACGGGCAAAAAAACACAATGTAAAAAAAAAAACTGTGAAATTTACGGTAAAAAACGTTAGCTTGGTTGCCAGTATTTTACCGTAAAAAATATGGTAGCAACCTTACTTTGAAAAAAAAAAAAAAAAAAAAAACCCTTCAGCAGGATTTAAATGTGTGGTAAAAAAAAACATCAGCTGTGGTTCCCAGTACTTTACCATAAAAAATACAGTAGGAACCTTTTAGTTTTCACGGGACAACCGTTATATTACCTAAACCGATAAATGTTATCATTAAATTTCACTGAAGTATTAAAGTCTGCTTTATATCTTTGTAATATACTGATAACCATCATAATAACACAAGTGGTAAAAAAGAAATAACACGATGATTTAAGTATATCATTAGTTTTTCACAAACGGAGGCACATGTTAATATGTAGAAGGTGCACAGTGTCATACACACAAACACAAAACACCATCATGGTGACACACACATGACTCCAAATAATGCCATAAACATTCATTAAACAATATATGATGTAATATAAACCCCAAATGTATAAAACTGATAACAAAAACCAAGAAGAAACATAATTATTTAAATGAAATAGCATCAAATGTGAAGTGTCACACAGGGAATTCTGGGAATGTCCATTTAGAGAAACAACAGGAACAGAAAAAAGAGACGAGCAGAAACACAAGAACTACAACTGACTTCAGCCACTTAGATGAAATCAACTGAAGATAAAAAACATTAAATCTGTGAAGATCTCAGCAGAGGAGGATTAAACAACTCCACAAACAGCATTACCAGCTTCACTTATTACTAACCAGACTGACTTTATTTCTGTCAGACGTCTACAGTTCTGTTTGAGAATTAACAGAGGTTTAGATGTTGATGATTTATTGTTTCATTTGAAGTCACCATGATGGAGATCAGTGGCTGCTTTAGTTGGGCTCTTGACCCTTGACTTTCTGACATTAGTTTTTTTCTGCCTGCTGTAACTCTGTGCTTATAAGACATGTTGATTATGGCTACAAAATCAGAGAGAAAAAGAATCGTGTGATGGCGGTTGTGAATCAGTGATGGGAATCACCATGTTTGATTCACTGAGCTCTTATCTTTGATTATATGTGTTATTAATTTTACATTATTGATATTAGTAGCCCTATGATTCTACAGCATGTGATCCATCATTGCTGTGGTAATCAGAATAATTTTTAAAACATTGTGTACAATAACGGTTTGAACTGCTGTATCTTTTAGACACACACAGACATCAAGAGTCAGCGTATGAATCTCAACAATGGTGATGATAAAAGTGCAGTGCACTTGATGGAGCCTCCAATCAAAACTCATCAGTATCTCCCAGCATGCATTGCAGCAGGAATACATTATGCTGAATTGCCTTAGTATTTTCTTTTATTATTATATCTGCTTTTATTTTTGATGTTGTTTTTGTTGCAGCTTTTTAGTAGCTTGTTTTGTGATGTTCAGAGTTTTATCTGATTATTGTGTTGATTGTCACCGTTGTTGAGATTCATACACTGAATCTTGATGTCTGTGTTGGTTTAAATCAAGCAGTAGTTCAAAACCTATTTTCTAGACCATGTATTTTTAAAGTTCTTCAGATTATCTGTTGCTCACTTGCAGAAATATTATACTCAATAATATGAAATATTTATTTTTAATATTATAATCAATATTATCACTTTGCTCAAAGTGAGAGATAAGACTCTTTATGAGATCAGTGAATCAGGCCACAATATGACAACTATCTCATCATTAACCTGCCATCATCACCTGGTCACATTTGCTCTCTGATTTTCATGCCATAACGTTTGTGTTATATAACCACACAGTTAAGGCAGTCAGAGTAAATCTAAAGTTAAAAAGGCAAGGGTCAAGAGCCCAACTAAAGCAAACACTCATCTCCATAATGGTAACTTCAAACTTTATTATTTTCAATAAAACATCAACGTCTAAACCTCTGGTAATTCTCAATAATTAGATTACAGGAAACCACAGCTGGCAGGTTTTTATTTTTTATTTTTTATATAAAAGTTCAGTTCAATGTTCAATGCCATAAAACCTAAAATATTACTACCGTACTTTTTACGGTAAAGCACTTGCAAGCTGCCAGTTTTTTACCGTAAACTTTAGTTCAATGCTGTAAAACATAAATATTTATACCGTATTTTTTACGGTAAAGTACTGGCAACCAGCTGGCAGTTTTTCACCGTAATTTTTAGTTCGATGATGTAAAACTTTGTAAAAAAACTTTGTTTTTTTTTCACAGTGTACTTCCAAAATCCGTACATTTAACAGTATATTAATGTAAAATTACATGAAATGTCCCGTGAGAGCTATTACAGTTTTTCACTGTATATAGTAAGGGTACATACCGTTAAGGAATTAACTTTTTTTTTCTGTTGCTTTTTTACAGTTTTTTACTGTTAAAATTACGAACATTTTTAACAGTGTATACGTAACATGTACAAAAATCATATGGAAATAACATCAATCAAATGAGTTTGTTTTAAAAATAACAACAATCCAAAAAACAAAAACAAAAAAAAAACGAAATTTTACCTTCTCATAAAAGGATCATGTAATTCTCTCAATATTCTTTGAACAACGTTTAGTCTTTCAGAAATTAATGACAATGCAATTGTTAACATTTGTTGATCGCTTCACCTGTTCAACCTCCTGATGTACGGTTAATAGCTCATTCCGTAATTGTCTGTTTTCGTCCAATATTTGTTCATGGCAGATCCCAAAAAATTCAACACTGCTCCTTAGCTCATTCGTATGCTGATTTTGCTGATCTAAGATTCTATGAAGAAGTGTTACAACATCTCTTTGGGATTCGGATGTAATTTCCTCCATCTGCTGGAAGGTTAACGGTTGTGTTACATTACCTAAAATCCCCCAAAAAATTCTATTGATACTACGTAATGTATCATAACTCAGACTGCGGAGATCTCGTTCGCTGAATAACTGTCCACCGTTCTGTACAGAATTAACATCATCGGAGTCTGACGATTCCGACACAGAATCGTTGACTTGACATAACACAGCTGATTGGGAATCCAAGAATATTTCCAATTCTCTTTCGACGTAATTTTGTTCTAGGATCAAACATAAAAAATACTTTATTATATGATTTGTTTAATAGATAAAATACGATAAAAATGTAGCCTATAGTGACTTACTGCTATCTTCCGAAGAGTTTACACAAGGACTGGAACACAAGTAATCACTAGTGTGTGAATCCACAATTCGTCTTTTGTAAGCACTTCCGGTCACCCCATGGTAATCAGACGCAGATGTACGCAGTACAGGAATGTTTTGTTCTGGAAAATAACATTTATTATTTTAAAAATTCAAAGAATAAAAATATTATGATAAGACAAAAATAAAATAAATATAATGTACCATCGTCAGGATAGTGTAATTGACAGTCATTGATCGTATCGTAATCTCTCGTAAACATCTCGTAGCCGTTTCACACCTCTCACGGAAACACGGAAATTTGTGCGCTCGTTGGAAGATATCGTTCCGTAGCTGCTTGAGGGTGCCTGATCAGGTTCGTATAACCTATCCGCACTGCATTCAGCCGTCGGAGAATGATCTGATTGTCCGCAGACATATTGCGTGGGGCTAGAACATGGTGTGATGTCTTCGTACAGTCCATTGTCCACTACTAACACATCAGAATCAGTAACCAATGGTCGTGTAGATAACTCCACAGCACTGATAGTGCTGTGAGCCACTGTGTCCTCTGAGATATCTGTTGAATTATTGTAAAGAGTGTAAGTTTTTTCCTTTTTTAAAAAGTTAAGAAAAATGATATAACTAAAAAATAAACACTCACCTTGAAAAAAATCGCTAGGTAAAACACCACCGGGGAATGAACTGTCATCTGATCACCGAACAAAATATATATTAGGCCTAGGTTACTGACAAATTAATTCCATAAAAAAATGTAATAAAACTTTTGTTGAAAATACTTACAAATGTCGTCCAGAATTTGCACTAAATCGGGATCAAAATATTGGTCAGGTAAAGATGCTTCTTCTGCTTCACGATGATTTCCAGACATAATGCAGGGTTTGCACTTCGGTGGTCTGTCTCGTTCGTGTAGAGCTGGGTAAATGATTTAGACTGCCTCATTTTAAAAGATTGTACACGCGATTTAAACACTTTTTTCCCGCCACATTTTTCAAAGGAAGCCTTCATCTCTACAGGTGGTAGGAGTTCTGAAACCTGATTGATATATAGCTGCGAGCAGCGATGAAGGGCCAAAGCCGGCGGCACCGCCACCCCGGTGCCTTTAGGTAACTAAAGGCATCAGGGTTGCGGTGCCACCGGCTTGGGCCCGTAATCGCTGCTCGCAGCTATATTTATTATTATTATTTTACATTGAACAAAACAAAATGCTCTGATTGTCTCAGATAAATGTCTTCTGCTACAATTCACATAAAAATCACAAGTACCTGGCGAAAGTAAAATGTAAAATTCTGTTCAAAATGTTATAGGGTTTATAGGGTGACGATTTGCTATGGTAAAATAAAACCACACAAGTGTAGTCTGAGACGATGTGTGTTCTTAAATCTGATTCACACAATGAAAATACATTAATTATGATTTTGAGACTATGTTTGAAAAAGATATGCGTATTGCCTAATATGTATGTGCAACACTAGGGATATATGTGTTTATTAAAAACTCTGTACCCTATCTGTTTGTAACTTTACAGGTAGGCTATATTAAAAAAGGCCTTAGTTACTTCAGACGTGGATTTATTTCGTAAACACCTTGTCCAGCCACATTTCAAGAAAATATCAATAATATAATATATTTAATATTGATGTTCTCTCTTTAGAGAATGCATGTATACAGGTCAGATCTGATTGGAATTGCTGATCCTTTCCATAATACACAACATGATTCAGTTTATAATTTATTGGTGTAGCACGATGGAGTGTATGTCTTGGTTGGACAGCCAATCACTTACGTCTTTATCGGATAATCTTATACCATATCCCTGTAACACAGTCTGCTTTAATCTATCTTTATCTCCCAAAGCACAGAATTCGAAGGATCGTAGTAAATTGTTGTCATTAGTTCTGCCATGTCGATGCTATGAGATTTCAATCAATAAGAATCATGTTACAAAGTTGTACATTATTTATTTATTTTTATTTCAGAATATATAAAAGCATATGATTACACACATGGGGTAAAATATACATTGTTCAGATGACAAAAAATATTTTTCATGATGTATTCACCTAAAATATAAAATCATTTTTCAAACATTTTTATTCATTTAACAAAACACTCAAGGACAAATTATATATTGTCCAAACAAAAGGTAAATTTATACACACATTTTTAAAAAAGTAGGTCGCATTGACAAATTATATAGTCTATTATCCACACAAAAAATAAAATTTCACAGACGTTTCAAAATTTCTCTCCAGACGTGTCTGGGTCCTGTTGATTGGTGCATGTTTTGCTACTCCATAGCTTGTGAGGAATGCCAAATTATGATATCCAAGTTCAGTAGCTACAGAATTTATTTATCCATTCAATGTTTTTCCGTGGTAATCCACTTGCTCCAGTCGTAATCCATTTTTTTTGTAAATTCATCAGTAGTTCCCAGGGGTTGGAATGATGATGATGAAGAAGAGTCAGTTCCTTGGACGTGATGCGTTTGAATGAGTCGGATAGTCCGGAGAGAGGTGTCTTAATGCTTGTACAGAGTAGGCGGTGTTATGTGAATACCACGCCTACTGGGCGTGGCCCACTCGGGGTGGAAAAGTTTCACTTTAATGTTGTTATAGCGTTCATACGCGTTGGTCCACTGAAAAAATTGATTGATCTTGGAAAAAATCTCTTCCAAAACCGCTATATCCTTCCATTGAAACATGAATTTCAGATCATATAATTGTAAGTGTTCTTCCTCAGAAACTGGCCAAGAACAGTGTGGTAAGTTTTTTCCAAAATCACTGCACAGAATGTAGACGTAATCTTCGGGGTGTTTATTTATCTGATCCGCCAAAATCCGGTACCTTGTTCCCATCGTCAATCCAGCCCACTCTGCAATAAAGAGTGGCATGTCCATACCGTCTTTCAAATCTCGCCATACTTTTGAGTAGAATAAAATCCAATCTCTTTCCTCGAATATTAAATCAGGGTCCTCCGTTGAATTTGTGGTGATTCTCTCATTATTATCGACGTTAACCAATCTGACTTCTCTGTTGATTTTGTCATAAACATACGTACACGCACGTCCTTCAGACAGATGGAATGTATATTTCACAGAATCTGCCGGCTCGTGAAGAAATCGCGTTAAGCATGGTCCATGTGTTTCTCGTTTTTTTCGTGGAGCTAAAGTTAAATCCTCCATAGCTCCATCAATATTCCTTTCAGGTGTTTTGGGGTCTGACATAGCCATCGCAGATAATCTGATTTGCAAAAATCACAAGTATCTCTAGTCGTGTTTGAGTTCCTTTTAAACTTTGTCACACTGAGGGAGGGGTAATGCCAGATGAGGGATGTCATTTTAGGGACGTCCTTATATCGAAACTGACCTCTCAGCTTTGAGAGGTGTAGTGGGAGGTGTCTGTCCCCCATCCTGGATCATTAATGTATATGTCATTTCGGCTCGGACACTGTGCTGAACGGTCACTTTTCACAATGGGGTCTGTTTGTTGTCTTCCCCCACATTTTTAAATATAACAAATCAAAACATGCAAACTAAACACCGTACTCTTTTAGTGGAAAAGTATTATTAAAATGTTATTTACACTCGTCACCATATGTTCGGTTATATTCAGTTCTAGGAGCTTGTTGAGTTTTATGTGTTCCTAATTGCAGCCACTTACCTGTCACATGGACACATACACAATCATTACACTACAGCTATGTGTTTAAGTTCCTGCATATGTTCTGTTTATTGATCGGTATATCATGTATGCTAATTGTGTATGTTACTTCCCGTTCACCCTTCTGTTGGATTATTGTTAATAAACTTTGTGGTGGAATATATTTGTCATCCTCCCGGTTTGTTAGCAACCAGACGTGTTATAACAAAAAGAAAGTTGGTTCTTTTAAGAATTGGTGGTAACGGTTTATTTTAAGGTGACATATTTATACGTTACTACATTTACTTACTATAGTAATAACAGTAAATTACATTACAAGTAACTAACCATAAGTCAAATCCTAACCGTAACTCTATAACAATTACAATTAATATTAATCAATAAATTATACTGAGACTATCCTTAGCTCATATGTTTCTTTAATTTGTGCAGGATGTTGAAGTGTTAAAAGGGTATTAGTTAATAACAAACAAACAAAACTTTGAAGCACCATGGAATCATACTATTAATATATAAACATGGTATAATTACAGATTGAAAAAAGACTTCCATAATATTTTCTTTTAGTAAAGTGTATCACCAAGCACAAAGTTCTGCATTTGTGGGTATGATCTCACAAAGATTACATCAATATTACTTTTCACGAACACGACATGTATGCAATATGTCTTGTTATCTAGGCTTAACACATCAAACAATATTAGGCTAGAAAGATCTAGTACTGAATTAATAACTAAATTAAATAAAACGCACTCAATTTAAAACATTGTTTAGATTAAGTCTTTTTTACCAACGTAGACTTGGGTTCACAGACCGGATTTCACATTCATGTTATGCTTTCCGTGCGAAAGGATACTTTGTGGGCAGTGAAAGATATATTTTAGTTAAAAACTAAACAAAACTAAACAAAACTTAGTAGCAAATCGTATTGTTAAAAAGTTTTGCTTAAAAACTATTCACTTTATGTATTTTTTTTTAACTGTTGTTGTTTCATATGTTTGATATGTTGTTCACGTTTGAAACATAATTTACCATTTTTCTGGTATCTTTAAAAGTTGTTCGTGAAAGACATTCTATAACTTGTTTTAAATGATTTAACGTTGACTTTTTTGTTTTTAACAGGGTTTAAAATCTGTATACGTAAGAAGACATTCTTGTTTACGTTTTTCTGAAAGGCCTAGCGTTTTAAATACTAGCCAATACACCTTTGTATTTTAAAGGTCTGTATCATTTTATTAAAGTTAAAGTTATTTTATTATTAAAGTTGTATGTGAAAGTGTTACATGTGTGTAGAAAATGTTTGCCTACCGCTTACGTTTCACAGTTTTAAAGTTAAAAGCACATAGTTTTGAACAGAATAATTATTTTTTTACTCCAAAACGCATTCTCAAACAATGATCGGATTTCTCCACTGGGTTAGTTGGATTATCTTTTCGAAGAGTGAATAAACCAGTAAGTTAGTGAATATAACTTAACTAAAACATGAATTAACTTTAACTTAATTAATAATTTAACTATTAATTTTAACTAAAATCTAGCTATTAATTCTAACTTTTTCAGATAACGTTGTAAAACGTACGGATACTAAACCATTGCATTTTAACTTTATACATACATTGTTTTTAAAAGTTTTTAAAATGATTGTGGAAAACAAAACTCTTCTTTAATTAAAAACAACTCACTGATCTGCTACCCAATACATAGTTGGCTTGGGAGGGGTCTTGATGTGGGAGGGGTCTTGGTGTGGGAGGTGTCTAGGGGCGGAGTCTACGTGTGGTCAGTGTCCAGACCCCACAGGTCTCATTCTAACTTTTGGGATGTAAGAGTGTGGTCGCTTTTTGCTGAACTCCTCACAAGGACTTTGTAACTTTTGGAATTAAAATCTCTAAACCTTTGGATCCGGATATACATTTGGATATACCTTTTGGATAAATCTTTCGAGCTTTGGATATACCTTTTGGATATACATTTACATTTGATGGGGAATATATATTTGGATATACCATTGATGTGGAATATACCTTTGGAGATAATAAGAGTTTTGGTTCTCTTTCAACAAACGGATTTGCAAAAACGTAAGGCTATTTTTTTTTTAGATACTGTGATTTTTAACATGGTGTGGTTTTAATATTATGATGTGTTTGAGACACTTTTTAAAGATATTTTATGTTAAATGTAACATTTTACACATAATGTGTGGAAGTTAAATGCTTACAAATCAACATTTTTTAAAAATATATATTTTTGTAAATGAATGAACATTTAATTTTAAATGAATGAACATTTAATTTTAAATGTTTTAACATTTTTAAAATGTTGTTTTATATGTTTTAATACTAACACATTTTGATATCTTTAAGAAAATATAATTTAAACTTTTTTCATTTATGTTTTAACATTTTACAAATGTATGAACGCTAAACACGTGTGTGTTTTAACTTTATTATGTCAAATGTGGATCGTGGGGGAATTTCCCCACGGTCACATGACCTGACCAGAAGTGGGGAGGGATGGGGGTGTTTGTAGGGAAGGGGATCATGGGAAAATTCCCACGGTCCGGAGCTGAACATTGATTTTTTTCATTGAATGTTTTAACATTTATGTTTTAACATAAAATTTGTTTTAGATGTTTTAATACTAGCACATTTTGATAACTTTAAGAAAATATAATTTAAACTTTTTTCATTAATGTTTTAACATTTTACAAATAATGTGTGAAAGTTAAATGCTTATGGATCAACATTTTAAAAAAATTATCTTTTTGTAATGAAAAACTCTCTTAACTTGTTATACTTTTCTGTAAATGACTGAACATTGATTTTTCAATGTTTTAACATTTATGTTTTAACATAAAATGTTGTTTTAGATGTTTTAATGCTAACACATTTTTTATATCTTTAAGAAAATATACACTTTTAAAGATACTTTATGTAAAATGTAACATTTTATAAATAATGTGTGAAAGTTAAATGCTTATGGATCAACATTTTGAAAAAATTATCTTTTTGTAATGAAAAAACTCTCTTAACTTGTTATACTCTTCTGTAAATGACTGAACATTGATTTTTCAATGTTTTAACATTTATGTTTTAACATAAAATGTTGTTTTAGATGTTTTAATACTAACACATTTTGATTTATTTAAGAAAATATAATTTAAACTTTTTTCATTAATGTTTTAACATCTTTAAAATGTTGTTTTAGATGTTTTAATACTAAAACATTTAGATATCTTTAAGAAAATATAATTTAAACTTTAAACAATGTTTTATACACCTTTAAACACAATGTAATTGTGAAAGTACAGCTTTTTCTTTAAATGTATGTTAGAAAATAGAACTATTTACTTTGTCGGATTTTGTCATTTTTGGAGTTAAAAGCTCTAAGCCTTTGGAGATCGCTGAGTTGGATAAGACTTTTGTTCTTCTTTCAACAAACGGAATTGTAAAAACGTAAGTCAGTTTTTTAAATGTACGTATGTGTTTACGCGTTTGATATGTTTTAATATTTGTTTAATGTCTTAATACTAATACATTTTGATAATGCAATTTAAACTTTTTCATTAATGTTTTAACATTTTACAAATGTATGAACGCTAAAGACGTGTATTTTAACTTTATACAACGTTTTATACACCTTTAAACACTATGTAATTGTGAATGTACAACTTTTCTTCAAATGTATTAGAAAATAGAACTATTTGCCCGATATAATTTTAATACATGTTGTTTTAACGTTTTAATGTGGATCGTGGGAAAATTTCCCCACGGTCACATGACTTGTCCAGAAGTGGGGTGGGGTGGGGATGTTTTTAGGGAAGGGTACCGTGGGAAAATTCCCACGGTCACGTGACTTGTCCGGAGGTGGGAGGGATGGGGGTAGAAAGGGGCAGGGCAAGCGTGGGAATATTCCCACGTCAAAAAAGGGGCGGGGTTTAAGGGCAATAAATCACTCAAAGTGACAGAAGCCGCCCTATATTCTCTCTGTCATTCCCTACAGATCAACCCTCAGCATACAACTTGTCTGGCCTTAAAATTGATAATACAGATTTTTTTATCGCTTCCACGTAGCCACGCGAACCGGAATTATCCTGACAACGCTTTATCTAGATAGGTAAAGGGAGGGGAGGGAGACCTTCACAGGGAAGAGCCTAGTTGACATTTCAGGACTGCGCTGTCGTCGCGTCCAGGCGCAGGTCCCTCATCAGATCTGGATACAGCCTGGATCCGGCGGACTGCGGTAAACCTCGGGATAAACAGAGAAACTAATATTAGCGTAGACGCCATTCTTCTTATGATGTAACGAGTACATCAGGATTTATGGGAAGTGTTCCCAGTTCTGGCTGACCTAATCTGCAGCCTAACATTGAATTATAAAAGTCTATAATGTGTTATGTGTATGCTAGGTCAAAGAGATGTGTTTTTAGTCTAGCTTTGAACTGACAGAGTGTTTCTGCTTCCCGGACAATGTTAAGAAGACTGTTCCAAAGTTTTGGTGCTAAATAGGAAAAAGATCTACCGCCAGCAGTTGATTTTGATATTGTAGGTATTATCAACTGGCCGGAATTTTGAGATCGCAATAGACGTGAAGGACTATAATGCGTTAAGAGCTCGCTCAAGTACTGCGGAGCTAAACCATTTAGTGCTTTGTAAGTAATCAGCAATATTTTAAAATGTATACAATGTTTAATAGGGAGCCAGTGCAGTGTTGACAGAACTGGGCTAATATGGTCATACTTCCTGGTTCTGGTAAGAACTCTAGCTGCTGCATTTTGGACCATCTGTAATTTGTTTATTAAGCGTGCAGGGCAACCACCCATAATAGCATTACAATAATCTAGCCTTGATGTCATGAACGCATGAACTCCATGGACATGGACTTTAGATATATTTTTAAGATGGAAAAATGCGGTTTTACAGATAGACACGTGACTTTAAAATGAAAGATTGGCATCAAAGAGCACACCCAGCTTCCTAACCGACGACGAAGAATTGACAGAGCAGCCATCAAGTGTTAGACAGTATTACTAGTCATCCAATTTTTTATATCACCTATGCATTCCGTTAATTTTGTGAATTGGTAAGTTTCGTCAGGGCGTGAAGAAATATAGAGCTGAGTATCATCAGCATAACAGTGAAAACGAATTCCATGCTTCCTAATGATATCTCCCAAGGATAGCATGTACGGAGTGAAAAGCAACGGTCCTAGTACTGAGCCTTGTGGTACGCCATACTGAACTTGTGATCGATGAGACATCTCTTTATTTACTGCTACAAACTGATAACGGTCAGATAAGTATGATTTAAACCATGCTAATGCAATTCCACTAATGCCAACATAATTTTCGAGTCTATTTAAAAGAATGTTGTGGTCAATAGTATCAAATGCAGCACTAAGATCGAGTAACACTAATAGAGACATACAACCACGATCGGATGATAAGAGCAAATCATTTTTAACTCTAATGAGAGCAGTCTCAGTACAATGGTACGGTCTAAATCCTGACTGAAAATCTTCGCAGATATCTGGTTTCTGTCAAACACAGCTCATCTTTCATTTTCAAGTCACGTGTCTAGTATCTGTAAAACCGCATTTTTCCATCTTAAAAATATATCTAAATTATGCCATATGCTCTCATTGACAAATGCAGAACAATTAGTCCATGCGTTCATGACCTCAAGGCTAGATTATTGTAATGCTTTACTGGGTGGTTGCCCTGCATGCTTCATAAACAAACTACAGCTAGTTCAAAACGCAGCAGCTCGAGTTCTTACCAGAACCAGGAAGTATGACCATATTAGCCCAGTTCTGTCAACACTGCATTGGCTGCCTATTAAACATTGCATACATTTTAAAATATTGCTGATTACCTACAAAGCACTAAATGGTTTAGCTCCGCAGTACTTAAGTGAGCTCTTAACGCACTATAGTCCTTTTCACGTCTATTGCGATCTCAAAATTCCGGCCAGTTGATAATACCTAGAATATTAAAATCGACTGCTGGCGGTAGATCCTTTTCCTATTTAGCACCAAAACTTTGGAACAGTCTTCCTACCATTGTCCGGGAAGCAGATACACTCTGTCAGTTCAAAGCTAGACTAAAGACACATCTCTTTGACCTAGCATTCACATAATACATTATAGACTTCTATAATTCAATGTTAGGCTGCATAGATAGGTCAGCCGGAACCGGGAACACTTCCCATAAATCCTGATGTACTCGGTTCATCATAAGAAGAATGGCATCTACGCTAATTTTAGTGTCTTTGTTTATCCCAAGATTTTCCCGCAGCCTGCCGGATCCAGGCCGTATCCAGATCTGATGAAGGACCTTCGCCTGAACCCGATGACAACGCAGTGCTGAAGTGCCAACTAGTCTCTCCCTATGGAGGATCCCTTTACCACTCTACAGATAAAGCGTTGTCGGGAAAATTCGTTTCGCGTACCTACCCCGAAGTGACAAAATAAAATTAAATTCTGTATCAAAATTTATAAGGAAAGACCAGTACTTTGTTTAGGCTTGGTTTGTAGGGAATTACAAACCTGCGCACATATATTCAAACGCACATAACTATAGAACCAATTCTTAATGCACATGTGAATGCCCTCAGCGTTTATCACAGGTTCGCGTTTAAAGTCTGTGTAGAGAGAAAGGTGTCGTCTTAGCGGCCCCTAATTTAATAACAAATGATCGTTGCGACGGAAGCGAATCAATCAAAACTAACTTTAGCTGGAAAATAACTTTATTAAAGAACCGCTATAAAGCCAAAACAATCTCTGTTACCTTAAATTATACGTTTATCTCTGTAACGCTGCTTTGAAACAATCTACATTGTTAAAAGCGCTATATAAATGAAGATGACTTGACTTGACTTGACATCTAGATTATAGTCTGTAATCATGTCATTAACAATAAGTACTTTTGAAGTAAGGGATCTAATATTCAGAAACCCAAGCTTTATCATTTGCTCATTTGTATTATATCTGTTTTTTATTTGTTGAACATCAATTCAATTTTTACCCTTAGATGGGTTTGGAAGTTTTTTTGTATGTCCTAATTCGGGGAACAGACACAGTCCCTATATGATGATATCTAGCCAGCACTTTTAAATTTGCTTTGTATTGTATTGTATTGTATTTATTTTGATCTCCATTAGCTGTAACAAGTACAGCTATTCTTCCTGGAGTCAAACTAACATGCTTCTCTTCAAACAGTTTTACACCAGTTTTTCACAACACCACACACCTAAACAATGTTTAAAAACATTGGCATATCTAAACACCACAAAACTCCACCCACTCACCCACCCACCCACCCACTCACCCATGCACTCCCACACACATATACACACAGTATATACAATACATATACATAGGACCTGATTTCTACAATTATTTCAGCAATAAAAGAGAGATTACTTGACTCATAGTTAATTAATACTATCATATCATAGCTCTTACAGTAGCAAAAATTCATCATTTAGACTTAAACATTAGACATCATTGTGACTGACTGCAACCTTAAGTTTACATTCAACTAACACGAAAGATGCTTTTTCACAAGGACTTTAAATTGGTATTTGCTATTTGCTGTAATGATATCACTTGGCAAAATGTTCCAGTTATACATTGCTCTATACATAACTGTACTTTTTCCACAGTTGGTTTTCACTTTGGGTAGTTTAAATCTACCCTCCGTGGCATGCCTGGTTTCATAGCTGTGTTCATCAAAGCTAAAGCATAGCTTTTGCTGAAGCACATTTGGAATTTTGGTAATGACAATGTTCCTTGTCAAATTTAGCAATGAGGCTAATAATCTCTCCTTTACTTTTAACCATGACAAGACATTATGCATCATGTTCACATTGGTTCTTAGTGGGCATCGAAGTGCACACCGAGCTGCTCTGTTTTGAACTGTTTGTATGGCCTTTATATGTGCTACTGCAGCACAGGACCAAATCTCGGAACAGTAATCCAATTGTGACAGTACAACAGTTTTTATAACATCTGCAGTCATGTTAAAAGGCAACATGTTGGAACACCTTCTAACCATCGAGAGACCTCTACCCATCCTGCGTACTACTGCATTTATGTGACTAGACCATGATAATTTATTGTCCACTTCTATACCAAGTAGTTTGGTCTCTTGTACTTGTGCAACATTTATATCCTTGACCACAATATTCAGTCTGGGTTCATTCAACAGCATGTATCTGGTTCCAAAAATTATACTTTTTGTTTTACTAATATTTAGAACTAACTTGTTATTTGTGACCCACTCAATTACAGATTTTAATTCCTCCATTAAAACAATTTCCAGGTCTTGCACTGTACTTTGCGAAGAATAAATAGTTGAGTCATCAGCATACATTGCGATCTTTGCCTTTCTTAAAACCAATGGCAAGTCATTTATATATATAGAAAAGAGAAGTGGTCCTAGACAGCTTCCCTGTGGTATGCCACAGCAAATAGTTTTTTCCTCCGAAAAACTTCCATTAAAAAAAACAGTTTGTCTCCTTTTTTTAAAATAATTCTGAAGCCAAATTGATGCTGCCGAACTAAACCCATAACATTGCATCTTTCTTAACAGAAGGTTGTGATCAATAAGATCAAAAGCTGAGCTGAAATCTAACAGAACAGCTGCTGCAAACCTTCTGTTATCTATTGCTGTCAACCAATCAGTTGTCATCTGAGCCATAGCAGTAGTGGTTGAGTGACCTGCTCTGTATGCATGTTGGAAATCTGTATTTAGGTCATTATCAGAAAAATATTCTTGAATTTGTTCAAAAACAATCCTTTCCAAAATTTTGCTCAGAGCAGGCAACAGACTGATTGGTCTACTGTTAGAACCGCAGAATGGTGCTGCTTTTTGGTAAAGGTACAATTTTAGCCATTTTCCAAGCAAGTGGATAGATACCCTTATCAAAGCTCAAATTCAGAATATGAGCAACTGGAACCGCAATTAACCTTGCAACAAGTTTTAATAATCTTGCATCAATATTATCTACACCTGATGGTTTTTCTTTACATTCTGTTAGTAACTTTTCAACCTGGTTCACAGTGACGTTCATAAACTCAAAACTGCAAGTCTTTCCTGCCATAATGTTATTTGTAATTAAAATTTCTGCTTTTGTATTATTTGTTTGTTCCATATCACCTCGTAGTTTTTCAATTTTATCACAAAAATAGTTATTTAAGTGATTGGCTATATCCACTGGCTTTGTAATAAAATGACCACAAGACTCCAGAAATGATGGAGTAGATCTAGCATTCCTTCCCAACATATTATTTAGGATACTCCATAATTTCTTGTTGTCATGCCTCTCATTTATAATCAGATTTTTATAATGCCACTTCTTTTTCTTTTTGTTTAATTTAGTTACATAATTCCTTATCTTTCGGTATACCTGCCAATCTGATTCATAATTAGAAATATTTGCCACTTTCTTAGCCTCATCTCTTTGTTCCATACAGTCCTTAAGTTCAGTATCAATCCAGCCAGCTCTTATGTTCCTTACTGTTCTCTTTTTCAGAGGGGCATGTTTATCACTTACTTCTAAAAACTTTTTGTTAAATGTTTCAACTGCATGATCTGGATTATTACTCCTCAAGACATCATCCCAACAAATATTTCTGACATCCTCAATAAAACCATCTTCAGTAAAGTGTTTATATGATCTTTTAACTATTATTTTGTGCCCTCCTTTAGGAACCCTGGTTTTTCTTACCATTGCTATTAGGTTATGATCGCTGCAGCCGATTGGGATTGATATTGCTTCAGTACAAAGATCACCAGAGTTTGTAAAAATATGGTCAATCAGAGTCGATGTTCTAGATCCATTACTCGTATTGCAAATCCTAGTTGGCTTGGACACAACTTGTATCAAGCCACATGCCTCAGTGATAGAATGAAGCTTATTCCTTAAAGGACATTGTAGTGAGTTCCAGTCTATATTAAAGTCTCCCATAATATAGATTTCGTTTTGATTATCACACACATTGTCTATCATAGTACATAATTTATCTAAATAAGCTAAGTTTGCATTAGGAGGACGGTAACAGCAGCAAACCAGTAACGGCTTTAAATGTGGAATATGGACTTGAAGCCATAATGCTTCAATCTCATACAACATTAAGTCTGCTCTCATTTTTACCGGTATATGGTCCTGTATAAAGATAGCAACTCCACCACCCCTTGCATTTCTGTCTTTCCTATAAATACTATACCCTTGGATATGAAGTGAGGAGTCTTCAAATGTGGAGTCCAAAAAAGTCTCTGTGATTCCTAATATATGTAAATTTCCTTTTAATAGAATATCTGTAATGTCAGTCACCTTATTTCTAAGACTACGTATATTTAAATGTGCCAATTTTAATCCCTTTCTATGTAATTTAGTAAAATTAGCCATTTATCAATTGTAAATTTTCCATTGCACCACTCATATAATCTCTGCACATAATTTTATCGTTATTAGATCCCAATTTAAAGACAATATAACAAAAACAAACACTCCCACACCCATACTCACACTCATTCACACCCCCTAAATCTGTGATCATTGTATAACTTGTGCAATAATCTTCTCCTTATTGTCCTGCTGTAAAAAAAGTACATATCTTAGTCCATTATTATCAGCGTTCAATACTTCCCTATATATTTTCATAATACAATTTACAAGGGTCCGCCAGTCCTCCAATAGGCTGTTACAAATATTGTCATGTGGCGCACTCACCAAATCAGCAGCGTATTCACCCTTCGTCACGTGCCCGGTAGTGCGGAACCAAAACAATAGTTCTTGTCATTCCTTGTGTTTTACATTGGAGGATTACAGTCAGTTATAAGGGCGTATTGAATGCAAAATACAAACTTTGGAATAGCTGACACAACGTAAGTTCTTATCCCATAATTACCAACATTAATCTGAGCGACCGGGCTGCATCTTTCCAGCGAATTCTACTCCGTACTCTCCAAGCTCTTGAGGAACAGCTCCAAGATCCTCAAAGAACCTGTGCTCATGGCCTTTGGACACCTTTATAGTCGCCGGATAGAGCAGGAAGGCCTGAAAACCCACCAGCCGAGCCTTCTCCATGGCAGGATAACAGGATTTACGTCGGACCCGTGTCGCCAGGCTGTAATCAGCCGAAAAGCTCACCTCCTTTCCTCCAACGACAAGTGGTGAGTCCCTCGCTGCTTTCAAAATCCGCGCCCTGTCAGTGTATCTTAGGCACGTGAAAATCATGACCCTTGGTTTTGTGGTCGCGTTGCC
Organism: Squalius cephalus; assembly: GCF_949319135.1. Classification (NCBI taxonomy): domain Eukaryota; kingdom Metazoa; phylum Chordata; class Actinopteri; order Cypriniformes; family Leuciscidae; genus Squalius; species Squalius cephalus. Next base: position 13,250,960 of record NC_137126.1, read on the forward strand.
CCGGGGAGGTCCGATACGGTGCGCTCTCATGATCTCTGGTGGCGCGTCCCTCAGGGTGGGGAACCACAGTGGTAGTTGAGCCGTGATATACTGGAAAGAATTTGAATTCTCTTTCAGTTCACATAGACCATGTACAATCACGTTGTTTCGTCTGCTCCGGTCCTCTAAATCGGCTAACTTTGTCTCCACTGTTGACATTGTTTTGGACAAAACTGTAGATGTTTGCTCCACATTAGCCGTACGTGCCATTAGATTCGCATGTGCCTCCCTAAGCGTCTTTGTTTCCTCTTTGAGTGATGAAAAATCCGCTCGAAGTGAATCCAAGTGTTGCTCCAAACGTGCAAATCCTTCCTTTGATGTTGCCTCAGCCTTGGCAAAGTGTTTCTCAAGTGCAGTTTCAATGAGCGAAGTTAACATTTCAGTAGACGCCATTGTGGTTTCACTCTCTTTGGCAGGTGGTGGGTTTGCTTTGGTTACACGCGGCATATGTAATGTCCAAATTCACCCAAAGCAGTCAAAAAATAGGTAGATGTTTAACCTCAGATGCTGAAGTCAGCTTTCCAATGAAAAATACATGGACTACCCGTTTTACATTAAATCATGCAGGAGGAGAATTAAACGCAGCTACCTCTGAGCAGCCATGTTGTGCCTTTTACAAGTTTACAAGTTGTTGCACTTTGATGTCAGGCGCTCTGGCTCCCGGCAAACATGTGACTATGGTGGCTGGTGTCTCTATTTTCACGTTCCGTGTAATAGAATCGCCAATAACTAGGGCACATTCAACAAGATTCACAGTGGGTGTTTCACTGAGAGGGGAGAATCTATTTGAAGTTGTAATCGGAACGGAAGAGCGGTGTTTTGTCCCGCGACTACAGCATCTCACCGTCACCCAATTGCCCTGCTCCATGGGCTCTACTTCAGCCGGAACCGAAGAATGTAAAGAGTTCACTAAGCTAGTCGCATCCAAAGCAGTATCTAAAACCCTTGCACTCTTACAATTAACCTCAATTAAAGCTTGGATGCGTGTCTCTAGTTCTGAAATCTTCCCCGTCAGGTTTACTATCTCCTTGCATTTATCACATGTAAATCCTGTGCTGATAGAGAAGGATATGCTAAACATGTTGCATGAGGTGCAAGTAACAATAAGAGGAGAAGATGACATGACTTACCGTGTTTGTTGACTAATCTTACTCACCTAAGTTGTTTGATGGACTCGTAAAAGGCGCGAGCGCGCACAAGAAAAATAAATAAATAATTAAAGAGCACACAAATGGACGCTATCAGGCTAGCGAATTACTAGCGTGTTGTGCTAGCAATAACGATTTAGATTGAAGCTAGCGATGTCAGGTTAATGTGTGATGTTGAGTAAGTTAGCAGTATTTAGTATTTAGCAGTATAAACAACAAGGAATGATAGTAAAAAATGATTCAAAACAGAAAGATATACGAAGCTTTCAGATGCACACCAACGCAACAACTGCAGCAGGAGCAACGAGGCAGACAGGAGCAATCGATCAGGAGCAAACAATCGATCAATCGAAAAACAGGTATCCGGCCCAGCGGGCAGGAGTGACATTGCACGCCATCACTAAGAACGGGTCCTTCGCGCTACTGGCCACTGGAGGTGAGTACACGTGAAGAGACCGGCTCTACACGGAGACTATAGAATCTAGCAAACATGTTGAGTGTCACCCAGCCCGCAGCTCTACATATATCTGTCAGCGAGGCGCCTTGAGCCAGCGCCCAGGAGGAAGCAACACTTCTAGTTGAGTGTGCTTGCAACCTGAACGGGCAAGTACGCCACTGCTACGCCAAGACCATAGCATCCACTATCCAGTGGGCTTTCCCTTCTGCTGGCCTCCATAACAGACAAAGAGCTGATCTGAGGTCCTAAAGCTTTGCGTTCTGTCCACGTATAACCGCAAGGAGCGGACGGGACAGAGAAAAGCCAGAGCTGGGTCTGCCTCCTCCGAAGGCAGCACTTGCAGGTTCACTACCTGATCCCTGAAGGGAGTGGTAGGAACCTTGGGCACGTATCCAGGCCTGGGTCTCAGGACAACGTGAGAGTTGGCCGGCACGAATTCTAGGCAAGATTCGTCGACCGAAAATTCTTGCAGGTCCCCTACCCTCTTGATGGAAGCCAGTGCATTGCCAGAGCCAGTCTTTAATGCAGTGTTAATTTCGTTAACGAAAACTATGACGAAAAATGTTCGTTGACGACCTTTTTTTCCCTGACTAAGACAAGACGATGAGAGACGACACCCATGTCATTATACGATAACTGTGACTATATCAACATATGCAATATCGTTGACGAAAAAAGACGAGACTGAAATGTGTTTAAAAAAATAAAAACTTGACCAAAACCACTTGTTTTTGTCAAATAAAGGAGACGACAACACATTGACTGTTTTTACGAGCGTTCATGCTTACGGTTGCCAAATTTCAATAATTTAAACCCTAGTCAGAGCTTTTCTGTTAAAAGAACACGTTTTCTACCCGGTCTTTTCAATAGTATCTGGCAACCATGCGCGCGCTTTCTCTCTACACTGCTGAAGAATCTGTGGCTTTGAACGAATCCTTTGCTCCAACCCATCTTGCAGGAAGGAAGAACACCACTCAATGAACTGGCAGGCCTGTGGATCCTCTGCTTCATTCGATTAGTTCGAATGATTAGTTCGATTAGTTCATTCGACTTCCTTAAAAAGATGGCGGCACCTGTCTTGAGTGGTTTGGAAGGCTCCACTCATGTGCTAGGATTTTATAAACCTTTTAAAATTGCCATCAGATATTTTTTCAGCCTACTTTTTAAGGTAATTATTTGGCCTTCAAACAATCTGCGGCAAGGTAGTGTGAAACAGAGCTGTAATAGTAAAAGCAAACACGAGCAAAGCAATGCCGGCATGTATTTGATCACCTGTGGCATCTTGGTTTTGCTGCCTGTTTTACTCACGGGCAATTCACCAAAGACTCATCCTAATCATCCCTTTATCATTGATCCACTGGGCATTTCATCAGAAAAACCACAACTATATCTCTTTGGATTTGGTTATGTCGCAGCCTTTACACGGATTCTGAAAAATGGCAGAGCCCTGGTTTTTAAGCCAGCGTTCAAAATCACAAGGCGGCGTACAAATAGCTTGTCTTCAGCCAAAATACTGCTGCTACTGCTGCTACTATCGGGAGATGTTCATTTGAATCCTGGACCACTTTCTCACTCAGAGCCTAACTCAACAGCGCATGATATCATTCAGATGCAGTCAGCATCACCTGCAGTGACACTCCAGTCCGTTATAACATCTAAAACATCTTCGTTACTCACCCTAACTCCGATGCTGGAAAGCATTTCTTCCGGTGGAGCTGCATGCGCTGCCCCTGGGTGTCAGTTGGTCGGAGGGGGTTTTCGTAGACGTGGTTCGCGAGGGGATGCATGGTCGAGTGGACGGGCTAGTCCGGCCATTTCTGGTGGAGATGCGGAGCCGTGTGGTAGTGAATCAACAGGTGCTCTGGACGAGCAGGATGGACTCAAGCAGTGGCTAAAGTTACAAACTCCGGGCTCGGAGTGTCTGACGGGAGGGGCAGGAGCGGCGGCAGCGTTTGATCAGTCTGGGACCACTATCACGGACACTGGGGTGAGTTATGTACCTCACACTGATCCACGTACACCAGCTACAAACGATCGATTTTACGACGGCCCGTCAATGACGGTGGAGAAAAGACCGAGTCCCGTGAGGGTCAAAACACATGGAATAAATCATGCAATGCTGAAACAGAGTAAGTCAAGACTTTTTCAAACTGTTAATCATGCTAAAATCATCTGGAACTCTGAAACAAAACCCAAAGGAATATTGGGAGGACATATAAATATAAGAAGCATATTGCCGAAAATAGACCAGATACATCATTTACTTATTGATTCTAATTTAGATTTTTTGTGTATATCTGAGACTTGGTTAAATCGAAATGTTCATACTGACTTGATTAATATACCAGAATATACTTGCCATAGGAGAGATAGGGTCAAAGGAAGGGGAGGGGGTGTTTTAAATTATATTAGGGAGCATTTTAAAATTTTGGAACTTGATTTGAAAGTAAACATGGAGTGTTTGGGATTAAATGTAATTCTTTCTCCAAACATGAAATTTAATATAGTTGTGCTTTATAATCCTCCATGTTATGATGTGAATTTCTATAACGATTTGAAAAATCTTCTTGTTCTCGTTGACAATCGCTATGAATGTATGATATTTGGGGATTTTAATATTAACTGGATGGTTAAAAGTGCCAAATTACAACTAAAGGCATCCATGGACAAATTTAAATTCAAACAGCTGATTGATAGACCCACTCGAATTACTAGAAAGAGTGAAACTCTTATAGACCTGATTTTCACCAACAGGCCAGAGAGAGTAACAAAAACATATAATCTCATTACTGGCCTTTCAGATCATAACATGACACTGATAGTGAGAAAGCTAACCAAAAAACGTCTAATTCACCATAATAAATCAGAAAATCCAATTATAACAACAGGAATTCCCAAATCTAGAGAAATAAATTTTGAACATGATTTAAAGGAAGTTAATTGGGAAAAGGTATTTAAAGAAACAGACTTAAACAACAGTATAAGCAATTTTAACTCTGTGTTACATGATCTAATAAGTAATCATACAAAAACCTGGAAAAAATCACCTAAGAAATACTCTTTACCATGGTTTAATAATGACATCCTTCAGATCACTAAAAAGAGAGATATTGCTCTTAAAAAGTCTCTGTCAACAAAAACTATTACTGACCACCTTATTTTTACAGGCTTGAGGAATAAAGTAGTAGCAGAGTTGCGAAAGGCCAAGACTAATTATTTTTCTAAACTAATTGAAGAAGCCAGTGGAAATAGTTCTAAATTGTGGCAACATATAAATAGACTATCCAATTCAAGCAGAAAAAAATATTCACAAATAAGTGGTCTTAAAGTTTGTCATAACTTGATTCATGGTAATGAGGCTATTGCAAATGCTTTTAATACTTTTTTTATCAAATCTGTACAAGATTTAGCTAGTAATTTTAAGTGTATCGAGCCATCTCTTGAAAAGCCTGACAATGTCCACACAGGCTTATTCTGTATTAAAGAGGTATCTTGTGATAAAGTTAAAAAGGTGATTGTAAATATGAGTAACTCCAGGTCTAAAGACATTTACAACATACATGCTGCATTAATCAAGCGATATGAAAGCTGTCTGTTAGAGCCAATTACTTATTTAGTAAATTTATCAATACAAACAAAAATTTTCCCAGAGAGCTGGAAAACAGCAATAATTGTACCAGTCTATAAATCAGGTGATAAGGAAGTACCAAGCAATTATAGGCCTATTGCTATCCTTCCGGTAGTTTCTAAAATTCTGGAAAAAATTGTCGCAGAGCAACTATCGGAACATTTAGAGTCTAACCAGCTGCTTTATCCATTGCAGTTTGGATTTAGAGACAAACATTCAACAGAAACAGCTAACTGTTATCTGCTTGACAAAATTAAAGAAACACTGGATAAAGGAAATGTTGTTGGGGCAGTGTTCCTGGACCTAAAAAAGGCATTCGACACTGTAAATCATAGTATTTTATTACATAAATTAAATCAATTTAAAATATCCTCTGAAGCTTTACAGTGGTTTAGGTCTTATTTGGGTGGGAGACAGCAATGTGTTAGGGTCAATGGGGTTAAGTCACCTCTACATGCTAACAACATGGGAGTACCGCAAGGGTCTGTACTTGGCCCATTGCTGTTTACAATGTATATAAACGACCTACCAAAATGCTGTCCGGGGGTAAATTGTCAGATGTATGCGGATGACACAGTGGTTCATGTTACTGCTAAAACACCAAGTCTGGCAGGTGAGCACCTGACAAAGGCATTACAGAATATCTCTAAATGGCTAGAGTTATCTCATTTATCTCTTAATGTTAAAAAAAAAACACGTTTCCATGTGTTTCTCTATACGAAATAGGCCTATAAGTAATATATTTGAGGTACAGATAAAAAACGAGGTAATAGAAGCAGTAAATGAAGTCAAGTATCTTGGAATTATTCTGGACAAAAATTTAAATTTTGATAATCATGTTAAGCACATCTGCAAGAAGGTCAAACCAACTATAAATTGTTTCCGTTTTATCAGAAGGGATTTGTCTTGTCACACTGCTAAACTATATATGCATTCAATGATATTTTCACATCTATCATACTGTATTACAACATGGTCACAAGCATCTCCATCTAAATTAAAACCAATTTTCTCAATTTACAAACAGGCAATAAAACTTATGGACAAGAAACCCATGAGATGGCATCATTGTGATGTTTTGAGAAAGCATAAGCTTTTGGGCTTTGAAAGTTTTATTGATTTTAATTATATTACATTGGTTTATAAATGTCTAAATAATCATGTCTCACCATCATTTTCTAAACTAGTAAGTAGGCGTCAAAGCCCTCATCGGGCGAACACACGAGCCACTGTCAGAGGTGACTGTCTAGTCCCGAAGTGTAAGACCTCGTTCGGTCAGTCTGCTTTCTCAGTAAAGGGGCCAAAACTCTGGAATGCTTTACCCACTGAGTTAAAACTAGAGAACGATGGGAATGCTTTTAAAAGAGGACTTAAACAATGGCTAAAAACAAAGCAACAGTGCTCACATGAATTGCCTACTATTAATAGTCTTTGATTCTGATGTTTTGTTGTTTACTCTTCTTGTTTTTTTTTTTGTTTTTTTTTTGTTTTTTTTAAGTTATATGGTATACTGTAGATTTTTTTTGTTAATATCGTTACTATTATTGTGATATTAGTCTTGATATTGTATTTCCTTGCTAAAAGCCTCCCGTGGACAGGTGTTGAAAATTAGCATGTGTGCTATAACACTCATACTAATACATATGGTTCGTCCTATGTCATTGTATGTCCATGTCAAATAAAATCAACTCAACAGGTTCCACTTCCGTGAATACCACAGCATGCCCGTTGTTCTAGGGGAACTCCTGCCCGTAGAAACTAAGGGTCCGACCACGGTCTGCAGGTTTGGTGGCAGTGCGGGGTGACGGGCACCCGGTACGTGCCGCTCTGCCACGCCCATCTCGGGACTCGGCCGTGAAGCCAGTGCTGAAGTAGTCTCATATGAAGCAAGCCAAGCGGCGTTACTGCGGCTGCCATATGCCCCAGGAGCCTCTGAAAGAATTTCAGTGGAACCGCTGTGCTGCTCTTGAACAAATTCAGGCAGTTCAATACCGACCGGTCAAGCTGTCTGGTTGACCGAGTCTAACTCCAAACCGAGAGTGCACTGGGGAGAGTTTGCTCTTTTCCCAGTTGACCCAAAGGCCCAACAGGCTGAGGTAGCTGAGCACCATGTCCCTGTTTTCGCACAACTGATCCAGAGACCGAGCCAGAATCAGCCAGTCGTGAAGTTGAGAATGCGAACGCCACGTTCTCAGAGTGGAACAATGGCTGCCTGTGTGACCTTCGTAAAGACGCGAGGAGACAGGGACAGCCCGAAGGGCAGGACTTTGTACTGGTCTGCCCGCCCCTCAAACGCAAAGCGCAGAAACGGTCTGTGTCGAGGAGGAATCAAGGCATGAGAGTATGCATCCTTCAGTTTGATTGCTGCAAACCAATCTTGGAGACAGATGCATTCGTAAATGCGTTTCCGCATTAACATCTTGAACGGGAGCTTGTGCAGGGCCCAATTCAAGGTTTGCAAGTCCAAGATTGGCCATAACCCACCGCCGTAGGGGCTGTAGAACTCTGTTTTCATATCGGCTGGAGGGACTGGCTCGATTGCGTCCTTCGCCAGTAGGACAGATCTCTGCCCGCAAGACAGGGGCATCGCTGCTCCACACGGAATTAAAGTGGATGCCCCTGAACTTGGGAGGGCGCCAGGTGAACTGAATCGCATAGCCGAGTCTGATGGTACGGATGAGCCAGCGAGATGGGCTGGGGGTGCTAGCCAGGCTCCCAGACACCATGCATGCGGGACCAACAGGACCACGGACGTACCTGGGGTGGAGCAGTGAGAGGGACTCGACTCAGGAGGCACTGAGGTGGCCCGAAGGGGGGTCTGAGTGTTAACCAACACTTACCTGGTTCCAGGGTGGGGCAGAGGGTGCGTGGGAAGGCCTGGTGGCATCCCCGAACCGCACACCGCTGCCCACTGATGACAGAGGAGGGGGACGGGAGTGGCAAGGCATGGAAGTGTCGCTCACTGCCATTCGTGCCCTCTTGAGACCCAGAGATAAAGAAGATGCTCTAACTGAGAATTTGGGTACCGCTGACTGAGACGCCAGCGGCGGAACAGAATTTGATTAAACAAAAGATTCTCTGCCTGGCCCTCCACTCCGCATCCTCCTGAATGCTCACTGTAACCCTCAGATCACCAGTGCTATTAGCCAAAGTAGCCCTTTTCTGGTGGCCACCAGAAGAGGAACTACATCGGGGAATAGGCAATGGGACTCCACCTCGTTTGAGGCACTTGAGTCTCGACCGCGTATCTAGAGCACTGAACGACGTGACAACCCGTGCTATCAGCCGGCAGCTTGACGACACACGGCACGCTAAACGCTCAAGCCTTTACGAGAAAGGGGAGACAAACAACGTGCTGACGTGGTCATGCTCTCATGAGAGAACATGAACCACCCACGAACGCAGTCTCAACAAGGCTTGTGAAACAGGCATGTGAAACAGTGATCGTGCTGTCAAATGAGGACAAGAAGCGACTGCATCCAGAAACATGCTCTTTCAGGAAACTGCTCTCTCTGGTGCTGAAGCACCCAGGGATGACCGCGGCTACACAAACAGGATGATAGTGCAAGCTTGATGTGAGCACTCACATTCTCATTGAAGGCGCAACATTCTGAGCTGGTAAAACAGCTGTTTTGCTCTCTGTGAGATCGTGGCCAGTGCTGTCTGCTTGAAGAGGTGAGCTTGTGACAGTAAGTTTTTGGAGTTCATTTTTAGTCCATCTCTGCAAAACGGACTTCAGGGTAGGAGATGAACTAAAAATGAACTAAAAATGAACTCCAAAAACTTACTGTCAGATTCTAGAAGATGAATTCTTCAAATAGTGGTAGAAGAGGATGTGGTGCTGGTCCTTCAAGAGTCACTCTCAATCTGTCTGTCTACACTGTAAAAAATAAAATCTTTAAAAAACGGTCAATGACTGTCAGCTACGGCTGCCAAACAAAAACCGTAAAAATAAAGTAAAATATCCTAATTTAAATGAAGTGCAAAAAACTTTTACAGAAATTTTCCTTAAATGTTTTACAGAAAAACACTGTTATTTTACAGCTATTTCCTGAATTATTATGATCAAACACCTTCATTGTAAAAAATCCCATAAAAAAACAGTCAAATGACTGTCAGCAATGGCTGCCATACAAAAACCGTAAAATTAATGTAAAATATCCTAATTTAAATAAGTACAAAATACTTTTAAAGAAATCTTCATTAATCTTTTTTAACAGAAACACAGTTGTTTCACATTTATTTTCTGATTTTTATTTTATTTTTACTGGAAAACATGCACTTAATTACATGCATGATTTGCTGTGACTATACGTCACTGTATCAGTAACTACACAGTTACTGTCAGTTAAATAAAGCAACATGCAGCATATCTTCAGTGTTTCTCTGCTCATCCTGACCTGAAGCACAGGCTCTACTCTTCAACACAATGGTGACACAAACACACCATACAGAAACACTTTAAACCCCAACAGAACATTAAACACTACCAGATCTCTCAGGATCTCAGCATCTTCACTTATTACAATCCAGACTTTATTTCTTTCATACTAACGTACTTAATGAGAATTAACAGAGGTTTAGAAGTTGAAGTTTTATTGAAAAGAATAAAGTTTGATATCACCATGATGGAGATCAGTGTTTGCTTTAGTTGGGCTCTTGACCTTTTAGTTTTTAACATGAGTTTTTCTCTGGCTGCTTTAACTGTGTGTCTCTGATGCATATTTGTTATGGTAGGAATCCAAGAGAAACTCAGATCTGATGATGATGGTCACTTTTTAGTGATAATAGTCATAGTGTCCTGCTGATTAAGACTCTGATTAAGTTGTTAAATATTATTTGTTAATTTTGCATGACAAAACTGCTATAGAAGATCCTGCAGTGCTGTGATATTCAGATTTTGTGAAGTCATTATACAGAAAATGTTTTGACAGGATCATATAGACTCACTCAGGCATCAAGAATCAGCGTATGAATGGCAACAATGGTGACAATGAAAAAAAATCTGAACTACTATAAAGTCACAAAAAGGCTTTGTTGGTTGTCACCATTGTTGAGATTCATATGTTGATTCTTGATGTCTCTCAAACCAGCTCAAAACTTGTTCTGTATAATATATTTTTAAATTTCAGATTGTTATAATACTGATGTCACAATATTTCAAGGGTCATGTGAAAAATTATGACATTAATCATAGACTTTGTATAAAGCTAAATTCCATCTACATAGTATGTAACCTTAGCTAATTAATTCAGAGAGTTAACAGTCATATCAGTGAATCAGATCATCATATGATGACTATAACATCACCAATGAATGACCAAGATTAGCTGATATTTTCTACAGCATTTATTTCTATAACAAATGTGTATCAAATACACAGTTAAAGCAGCCAGAGAAAAACAAAAGTTATAAATTCAAGGGTCATGAGCCCAACTAAAGCAGACACTGATCTCAATCATGGTGACATCAAATTTATTTGAAAGTTTTTTACACTTTATTTAATTTAGCATATTTTACTTTAATTTTATGTTTTTTGTTTGGCAGCCACAGCTGCCAGTCATTTGACCCTTTTTTTACGATTTTTTTTACAATGAAGGTATATGATCGTGATTATTCAGGAAATACCTGTAAAATAACAGTGTTTTTCAGTTTATTTAATTTAGGATGTTTTACAGTTTTTTGAGGGGCTGACAGTCATTTGACCATTTTAGCATTTAACTGTTTTGTTACTGTTTAATTACAGATTATATTTGTAATTTTACATACATTTTTATGTAATTTCAGAAAACAGAAAAATACTGTATTAAAAATACAATCAATTTTCTGTATAAAAAATGTGAATTACTGGAATTTGTCATTAATGTCACAATACCTAAAATAACAGCTGAATTTTTATTTTACAGATATTATTTGTAATTTTACAGTGTTTTGAGTACAATTTAAAATTAAATGAAGTTCCTAAACGCAAGTTAGGGAGGAGTGAGCCCATCTAATCTTTCAATCAACAGCCTGAGTATATAAGCAGCCGCTTACCTCTCTCTAGCATCAAGCTGTTCCAGTATGCGGTATTGCCGCACGGAATAATGTCCGACATCCCGGAAATCCAGCTCTTTCCTTCAGACGATGAACTGACAAGTCTTCCTGAGACACCGACAGTCACTCCCCGCGTAAGATCGGATCTTACGGATCCAAATACGGATAATCTTCATGAGCGTTCTGGCCGGGAAATCCAGCGCTCATATAAACCACGTTCCAAAAGGCAACGCTCTCCTCCACCTTCAAGATCGCCAGTTTTAACTGAGCCTCGTCAATCTTCTCAGACTTCATCACTCCATTCTACCGCTGCTATTACACCGATTCCACCCATATCAAAATGTTCAGTCAACAGCCTACGTCAAGTCCTTTCCAGCTCCGGAATCCATTTCTCCCGCAGATCATCAAAAGCTCAACTCTACGATCTTTTTATCAGTTCCGTCAGTTCCAGCATTCCAACAAACACTTCAACAGCTCATAAAAGCAAGACTCGCCCCTCTTCTACCTCCGTTTCTCTCCCGGTCCGGCGTTCTGAACCCACACAATCCCAACGCGCCGATTCGAAGGCCGCCGGCGCTGCCAGTGCCACGGCTCGCACTTCCTTGTCCGCCGGTATTTCCACCCGGCCAACAACAGCGGCCGCAAAAAACAGTTCCGCTTCTTCTCCAGTTCTCACAAACTTCTTGCAGTCAGCCCCACTCTTCAGGCAAGAACCAAACTTACAAACACGTTCTACTGCACTTCCCTCTGCTTCTCCAGTTCTCTCTAATCTTCATTATAATAACCCTTGTGCCAGGTCACCCTCACAGACGGTTACTTTTCTCTCACCCTCAAACCAACCTACTCAGATAGCGGATCCTAGCGCGAGGTTGCCTTCGCTAGCCATCCCCCCTCCTCTTTCCTTCCATTCCAATTCACCTCAATCCTTTCTTCCCCTTCTATCCTCCAGTTGCCTCCCAATTTCCTTCCCAGTACACATCCAAGCGTGAGGTTGCCTCCGCAAAGGATTTCTCCACCTTTTTTCCCCACAAACCCTCTACCTCTCATTCCAGCCCATGCCAGCCATCTTGGACACCAGTCAGTAATGGGACCCTCTGATCAACATTCATCAACTTTTCTCAACACTAACACTTGCTCTTCAGATACCATCCGCTTGCCAGCCCATTCTCTCTCCACAGCAGTCCATCTTCCAGCTCCTCCCAACGCAGTCGCCATGGAACCACCTCCAGTCTCAGCCCATCTCCGTTCACTAATTCTATCAGGTGCAGATATTGATCTTCCTTCTCTACTGACTTCTGTCCCTCTCAATGAATCCCACCGCTCTTTTGACTGTGGCCCATTAACCATCAATCTAAAAAATTCCATCCAACCTTCAAAACGAGTTCTCACACTCGCAGAATTCTGCATTGCTTTTGCCAGATACACAGAAGTAATTTGCACTTCATTTCCAGCCAGACGCAAGGAATTAAATGACTACCTCTCTATCATAGCAGAGCTCAGTCTCTCTTTCGGAGGTAGTCATTTTTATACATACCATAAGCTTTTTTCAGCTAAATGCACCGCCCGTGTCACCCACTGGAACCAGTGTCCTTACTGGGGAGCCTTGGATCTTGAACTGTATAACAGAGTCTTCTTAGGGGTTCGAAGCCTTTCTTGTGCCATCTGCAGGTCTATCATTCATTCTACTTCAGAATGTCCCCAAACCAGCCCAGATCTTCCAACCCATCCAGCTCCATTCCAAGAAAAATCCACTTCACATGTCCCTCAATCATGGAATGACCGTAACCAGATTTTTACCTCAGTCTCAGGCAGACAAGTGTGCAACAGCTTCAATTCATCAGGCTGCAACAGACAACGATGCCGCTTCCTCCATGTCTGTAATTTCTGTGGCGGAGCTCACGCCCGTTCCATTTGCCCTGTGCGCCGCTCCTCAGCTAACCTTAATAAAAAAAATTCAAAAGTACCTCTCTAGTCCAATCATTATT